>NC_060971.1:2203325-2258325 GCF_910589235.1 Vespa crabro | reverse complement strand
GCGCACACCTTTGCCAGAGCCCCTCCCCGTTTCCCGCTTCCCTTTTCTCTCCCGCGTCTCTCTTACCGATATGCATTATCGACGTAATAAACTTTCCACGGATATTTATGCGAGATTGTGCTCGCGTTATCCTACGTGAGGGATGTTCACTCGTGCGAAAGAGAAAATTGCACGAAGGTGCTAATGTATTAATCGTGAAAACGAGCTTTTATCGGGTTTCTACGGTTAAATGCATTCGGGGCTTTAAAAATGAGGGAGACCTTCCGCCAAATGAAACTTTTTTTTATCCTTTGAAACGTATAAATAAATAAAAAAAAAAAAAAAAAAAAAAAAAAGAAGAAGAAGAAGAAAGAAAAGTGAAAAAAAAAAGTGGACGAACGATCGTTCGAACAAAAACAAATTTTTAATATAAAATTAAACTAAGCGATAAAATATCTTGAAAATATTTGTTATATCGGAAGAAACGATAATTACATTTAGATATCTATCTTTTGAATGTATAAATTATTGTTCGTTCGAGTAAAATGCAAACGTTCGTTTAAGTCGAATAAGCACGAAGAGATTCGAACAATAGTGTTAATCACACGGATGTTATCTAATTGTAATTACGCCCTAGCCGCTACCGTTAGTAATATTAATTACCTCACCTAATTGTGTGTATTCCGTTAAATTACCGAGAATACCGCCAGCCTACGTCTGACCGGTGACGCGCGCACGGACCAAATCCATTTGTCACTTCTCTGCAATATTTATGTGCCAAATTTGCGTTGGATTAGTCGGACTTGTATTTGTACCTGTGCGTGAACGAGTGCGTAAATGTCACCGATATTGCGATAAAGGAATGTATTATTGTACACACCCTTCCTCTCTATCTATCGTAATTTATATTTAATCTTTTATCTCTTTTTTTTTTGTTTTTATTTTATTTATTTATTTATTTATTTATTTTTTTTTTTTTGTTCAATAATATCAACGAATTCGATCGATGAAGTTAGTTTGATTTTTCAATAAAAAAAAAAAGAAAAAAGGAAAAAAAGACAAAGCACCATTACTTTATAATTTAATTTTTTATTTTTCAATTCTTTTTAAAGGAAACAAATACTTCTGTCATTATTTTTCTTTTTCTTCCTTTTTTTTTTTTTTTTCTTTCTTTTCGACAAAAGAACTTAATTAGCAAATTAAAGAGATTCTTAATTCAAAGTCTATCAATCGATTATTATTCATTTCTACATAATGAGAGAAAACTCGAGAGAAAATATAATTATCCATTCATTCTAATTAATTGTAAGAAAAACTTAATCATCAATTAAATTTTATTTCAATAATATATTGTACATGTATATACATATATATATATATATATATATATATATATATATATATATATAGTTACTAATTATAAACTATTTAAAAAGTAATGTAATATCCGATTTATTATAATTAATATGTAATAATAATATTAATGAATGTGAAATTGGAAAAAGAGGAATAAAAATAAATAAACAAATAAATAAAAAGAAAAAAGAAAAAAATAAAGAAAAAAAAAGAAACAAAATAAAAGAGAAAAAGTAAATTTGACTGTCGATTTATTCCGATTAATAAAATTGTATTAAAGTCACGATTTAAGGCTTGAGAAAATATTTGAGGGATGATCCAGTCGGAAAATCGTGACACGTTGCCGGTCAAAACGGTTTATTACTCGACCGACAGCTCGGGATTTTTACGGAAGCGTGACTGGCATGGAAAAAATCAAGAGAGAGGACTTGAGAGATCGATATTTTCTCTCTCTCTCTCTCTCTCTCTCTCTCTCTTCCTCACTCTATCTCTATCTTTCTCTATCTATGTATCTATCTCTCGTATTATATACTTTCTCTTTTTCTCATTGGTCTCACGAAAAATTGACATCGAAAGCGACAAGAGATACGATCGTGGCCGATGTTCGATCGAAGTCGATGCGGATGTGCCGTCTCTCTTGTGTATATACACACATACATACATACATATAGATATGTATATATGAATATATATATATATATATATGTATGTATATAGATATATAGATATACATTACATAGGTACGTACGTATGTGTGTACACGTATGTACGTAGGCACATTTATCATGGTTATCGATGGCACTCGACGCGGAGCACGCCGACGTTGGTCAAGTGGACGTAACCGTATACGAACTCGAACCGATTTAGAATCGAAATTTCGATCTCTCGAATTCTAATCGTCGAGAATCAACAAACTCTTTCTCTCTCTCTCTCTCTCTCTCTCTCTCTCTCTATTTCTATCCATCTATCTATCTTTTTCTCTCACTCTCTTACTCTCTCTTTTTTAAATTCTATTTTTCATAAATAAATTAACGTTAATAAATAATCTCTCGTTATTGTTTTTTATCGATTGCCTTGACGTGAAGGGAGCGAGGGAGGGGAACGGGGGAGGGGAACGGGGGAGGGCTTGACAGGGCGGGTTATGTTCTTTATTTTTTGTTTTTCTTTTCTGTTTCTTTTTTTCTTTTCTTTTTTTTTTTGTTCTTCATACTTTTTCTTTTTCTTTTGAAAGAATATTTAGATAGAAGAAACATTTATTTTCTAGAAAAGCAAGAGATCGGTATGGAAGAAATCGATAACCAGCGAACGTAGACGTGTACGAACGAGGTTGTCTTAAGCAATTAAGAAGCTCTCGAAATACAACGATAACCTTCGTGCAAGTCTCGTTGTAGAAATTGATAACGTGCGCCACCGTGGATGATGAATAGATGCGTTCGTGCGTTCGTTGTAGCACGTTGCTAGTAAAGGAGAAGAAGAACAAGAAAGGGAGGAATAAGAAGAAGAAGAGGAGGAGGAAATGGAGAAGAAGGAGGTGGAGGAGGAAGAAGAAGAAGAAGAAGAAGAAGAGGCGAGAAACTAAAGTCGAGGAGGGATACAAAAGAAACGACCGAGAGAGAGAGAGAGAGAGATGCTTTCGTCTGGAACAAGCTAGAGTATTAATCAAGAGGCCTCTTTCGTTGTTATCTTAAGAAGAAGAGGAAGAAGAAGAAGAAGAAGAAAAGAGACGAAAAAAAGAAAAGAAAGAAGACAAAGAAGAAGAAGAAAGTATCGTGGATCATATTAGGAAGGAATTAAATGCAAGCTCGTTAAGAAAATCGTAAGATCATTTTGATTATCTTTAATGGTTAAAAAGCATATTTAACATTTGTACAATGTTCACTTGTGCGAAAATCCTTTTTTTCTAATACGTTCTAATCGATTATCGCAAATGGAACCGATCGTTAAATGTCACAATCATTGATTGTTAGATCTTTGACTTCGATTTGTTTTATTAACGAGTTAATTGTGAAAATTTAAAGAAGAGAAATTTCTTCATTGAAATATTTTATAGGAAACTTTATTATGACATGTCAATGATAATTATTATAAATTATTTTTTAATCATCATTATTATTATTATTATTATTATTATTATTAATTAATTAAATTAATGTTATTAATATTATTAATTATTATATAATAATAATTATTATTATTATTATTACGCGCGAGATAAATTCTTCTTCTATGTTGACTTTCAACTTGACGAAAAGTCAAAAAGACGAGTCGTGCCTTTTTATATGGAATTCAATGCGTGCGTTACAATGCAGTAAGGTAAAAAGCTTTTCTAGTTTCGTTGCGGCGCCTCTGCTTGAGCACACTTCGCCCAGGGACAAAGAGAAAAATTCTCTTTCATTAAAAAGCCACCAGTTTTCATTGTGAAGCAAAGAGCAAGAGCACGACCGAGAGGTGGAAATTTATTAAACGTTACCCACCGACGAGTTTCTCTATACGTAGTCCGTACGACGCGACATACCATTCCTACGATCGTGAATATAAACGATAAAAGGAGGACAGTAAAAATAAGAACAAGAAAAAATAAAAGGATAAGAGCGCGCGAGACAATAAAAAAAAAAAAAAAAGAAAGAAAAAACAAAAAGAAAAAGAGAAAAATAGAAGAACAAAAGAAAAAGAGAAAGGAAATGGAAGACACGGTCGATTTCGATATTTCTTTACGAATGGATTCGGATGTTGCTGTTGCTGCTACTACTGTCGTACTGTCGAGGTGTAAAATAAAAAAATAAAAAAAAATAAAAAAAAAAAGAAAAAACAGAAAGGAAAGAGAAAAAAAAATAAGAAAAGGAAAGGAGAAAAGAAGCGGAAGATTTTTTTCCTTTTTCTCCTTCTCTTCTTCTTTTATTATTATTATTATTATTATTATTATTATTATTATTATTATTATTATTATTATTATTATTATTATTATTATTATTATTATCACGAACGAACAAAAGTACGATTCTTGTCACGACACGCGTTTCCTTTCCAATTTCATATATTTTCCTTCGTACTTATGCACATACGTATATACGGTACGTATGTATGTACGTATATATATATATATATATATATATATATATATATATATATATATATGTACCACTAGCCAAGGCTTTTGTCGTTTTTTCACATTTTTCTTAACCGTGCATTGCCGCACTCACTGCCATCAGTTTTCTATACATGCTAGTACGACCTAACGCTTTTGTACCGAGAGTAATTAAAACATTTTGGCGGAACTGTGAGTGTTCTTTGAGTATTAAACGTGCCAGAAAATTCATTCTTTGTTGGCTTTGGGCTGAAGGTTTCAGTCCATAAAAGAAGAATACGCATATGTTACAGAAAACAAACTTGTTTCACGAAAGCGTGTTACAAAGTTGCTGTTAACTCTTTTCCCTTCCCCTCTCTACTCCATTTATTTTTCTTTCAGTAAAACTATAACTCCTTTAACACGTACGTAAGTTTATTCATTTTGTTTTTTTTTTTTTTTGTCGAGATATACATTATATATCTATGCTATTTCGATTATTTCGATTATTTAATCCGAAATACAAATAAGTATTAATATTCTTTTTTTTTCTTTTTTCAAAATGTATATATAGAAAAAGAAAAAAGAGAGAGAGAGAGAGAGAAAAGTATATATATATATAAAAAAAAATATAGAGAAAAATGGTCATATCAATAGAAATCATAAAGATTCGAAGAACTTGAAAATGATATCGTCATCGTTGCGTCGTCATCGTCGTCGTCGTCGTTGTCGTCGTCGTCGTCGTCGTCGTCGTCGTCGTCATCGTTGTAGAACGATTAAGCACGCATCGATCACCGTGCACGTTCGATCCTTGCGGTTTCAAAGTAAGTTTCTGAATCGTATTGAACCCAAACGGAGATTATTCTCGCGAATAGTAACGTGAAATTTGACTTCCGTCTTGGCTCTGAGCTCGGTTATGGGATGGTCATCGGAAGCTCCACTGCCAAGTCGAGTTTGAGCAAAACGTTTTCTTTGGATCCATCGGTGTACTACGTGCTACCGCAATCTGTCATGCTTCCAACTATTCTAAATGTCTATATCTCTCTAAATCGTTTGATATATTCAATAATCCCTTCACAAATGTTCTTTTCCTTCATTTTCTTCTTCCTCATATCTCTTTACTTACCACCCTTAACGTCATTCTAACGAACGTCATTCCACTTGAACGAGCCTATTCCAATTAATTTATTCGTCGAAAAAGGGCTCCATCGATTTCCTTTATGAAAAATGATATTTCTCTTTGTTCGACGTTTTACGCGTTTGTCACGCCATCGAGCACGTTAGTCGAACTGTTTACCCAACGTTCAATTAACTTCGGGGGCATGGAGAGTCATTTGTAAGGCTACCCCTTCGATCTCCCCCAACCCCCCTTTGACTCTTACTCAGCATCTATCATCCCCCTTTTTCCTGGAGATCGAAACGATATGGCGGAAGATAAAATGGAAACGTGCTCTCTTTCGTGATTGCTATTTTCTTTTCTGAGAAACGAAAAAGGAAGAATGGAAAACAAGAGGAAAAAAAAAGGAATAAGAAAGAAAAACAAAAGCAAAAAGAAAAAGAAAAAAAAAAGAGAAAAGAAAAGGAAACGTAGTAACAATTTTTTCGTCTCTCTCTTTCTCTCTCTCTCTCTCTCTCTCTCTCTATCTATCTATCTCTTCCTTTTTCTTCTCTCAAAAAGCTTTTCACAAGAATCTCTCGTCAAAATCGAGCTTGCTCAAATGTTCTCACGTCTTTTATTTTATATATATATATATATATATATATATATATATATATAAAATATATATATATATATATATAGGATTAGTATAATAACTGTTATTTTTCTCTTCTCAAGGAAAATCTCGGTTGAGCATCCTTCCGCACATATTTCTTAAGCTACGATAAAAGTCAAATCAAAGTTACATCACATTCTCACAATTCGCTAGCGAAAATAGCGAATATTGTGCCAAGTAGAAACGTTAGAGTTATGGTCGGCCGTAATGCACGTAGACGCTCGAAAGTAGTAAGGATACGAATGTAGTCGGCCGTCGAGTGAAATAGTAACGAAAATAGGGAGACGTCGTAGTGCCGTTCCAAATAGAAAAGTGTGGAACAAAAGGGAAATACATAACGAACGTTTTCAAACTTCAACTATTCGCGATATTGTAAATATAAGATTGAATAAAGTCTCATAAAAAATAAAAAAAAAAAAAAAAAAAAAGGGGAAAGAAAAGCAAAAAGAAAAAAAAAAGAAAAATTAATAAAAACCAACGCAAGAAAAAGAAAGGAAAAACTTTACTTTTGTCGAACTATAAACGGGATAATTCTTTCTCCTTTCTTTTTTTCTTTTTTTTCTTATCTATGAAAAAAAAAAAAAGAGAAAGAAAGAAAGAAAGAAAGATCGTTTTTCATTGAAAAAAATATGAAAGAAGGGAAAGGGAGGAAAAGAAAAAAAAAAGACGAAATATAAGACGTCAGTGTCTAATGCCATGTACGTGTTTCTCGAGACCGATCGATATTCCCTAATCGTCCATCTTGATTACATGACTACTGGACGTAATTCGTGTTAACCGATAACAACTAGCCTTATCCAATACGATCCTAATAGCATAGTTTAGACGTCTAATTGCGAGCCGATGACAGCTAGTGTCATCGATGATCTAAAATAGATAGATAGATAGATAGGTAGATAGATAGATAGATGGATAGATAGATGGATAGATAGATAGATAGATTGTTGTGATAAACGTTAAAATGTTTATAGAGTTTATCAATTAGAAATCAAAAATATAACATACGCATATATATGTATATATAATTTCTTAATATAAATCGATTGTTTTTAATGGAAAAATGATCGAATCCTATTCGTAGTATATCGAAGTGAAGCAATTTATCTCGTTCTCGTTCATCTATAAAATCCTGGATTACGATGGAGGACTACGTTGCCGATGGATATGAATATGCATAGAATAGACGGAAAGCTCGTGACTCAACGTCGCTTTTACAATCACCATAGCGTCGGTGTTTTCGTCTGGTCGCTTTGAAACCCAGTTGGAAAACAGATCGGTCACCTATCGGTAGACGCGGAACGTAGATAGGTAGGTAGATAGGTAGGTAGGTAGGTAGGTAGGTAGGTAGGTAGGTACATAGGTAGCTATATTTCGATTTCATACGTGACCGACCACGTCGCTTTCTTCTACGGGAAAACACTCGGAATTTAATGAAAAATTTAACGCCCGAATGATCTTTAAAAATGCATTGGACTAGAGAATATATAATAATACGACAAAAATTTAATATGACACGCTGGGTCATACTGATATTTTCCATAAAATGGAAAATACGTTCACTATCGTGGGACTAAAGTGAATTTTCATTTCAATACAAAACAATAATAATAATCAAAATGCATATATATATATATGCATGTGTGTGTATGTATATATAAATATCGAATGAATCGATGATCGATGAAATGATTATCGTTTTCGAAATGGTAAACACCAATATAGAACGGAAAGTTCTTCGAAAAGTTTTCGAATGCGTAACAATGGAATGAAATATACAGGTTCGTTTTCAACCTACAATTCTCTCAACGTACAATGGCAAAACGCGATATATGCAAATGCGGTTATGACCCTCTTTCGTAGCTCGAGGAGACGGTGAATTCATGAAGCGGCCGGAAAAACAGCGGCCGATGAGCGTGGGAGACCTTAAACCGGTGAAAATGGGATGTTGGATGTGGTCCAATGCGAAGGTAATCGGCAGTCTCGGATTTCATACAAACGGTAAAAACGTAACTTGGAACACGACCAATGAATTTGGGAACGCGTACCAATCTTTTTTTTCTTCGGCAAATAACAAGTAACTTGGAAAATCGAGTATAGTCGAAAGAACGAACGAACGAAATAACACGACTTCTTTCAATCTAACTCAAGTATAATATCTAAAAATGTCTAATTATAAAAACGTTATTTTGATCGAAGTGGAAATAATAAGAAAAAAAGGAAAAAAAAAAAAAAAAGAAAGAAAAGAAAAGAGGTAAAGAAAGAAAAGAGAGATAGGGAAAGATAAAATTCGTTTATTCGAATGTAATAGACAGTAAAAATTTACGAACATTCTTTTCCTTTGCCTTAGCCATTCGATATGTCGAAAGAAGATTCGACTTTCAATTTTATGACCGAGACGAAATCACGATCGACTATTCGCGGTATCGTTTTAGAGTCGTTTCAAGGGCCAAGACAAAACTCCGAAACGCCATCGGTTAGATTTATGCGAGAAAGAGTGGGCCGATTTGATTCGGGCGAAGGTAGACAAGAGGGAGAGAGAGAGACAGAGACAGAGACAGAAAGAGAGAGAAAGGGGGAAGAGAATGAGAGAGAATAAAAGAGAGAGAGAGAGAGAGAGAGAGAGAGAGGAAGAGAGTAAGAAGAGGGTGGAGACCATGGGGATGGTTTTACTTAAGAAGCTTCCGGCCCACCTTACTTCACTTAGCCCGACGCTCGATGCGGTTGGAGTTTCAAGTAAACATCCGGGCCGGGGCACTTCCTGCGCGAAACTCTGGCATATCTGATTTCCTAGCTGATCGTGGTCGAATAACTTTGCTCCTTTCATCCTCATCCCCTTATGAATTACGATATGAATGCCTTGGACCCACGATACTAACTGACAGCTTGCTCCTCGTCTATTACTCGATTAAATTATACGTTTAAAAGAAAAACAAACTTTCACACCTTAACCTACCGTACGTATATTAAAATCATCCTTGTCGTCGTCCTGTTGAGAAATCAAGAGGAAGGACGAGGTAAAAAAGGAAAAGAAAGAAAAAGAAAAAGAAAAAGAAGAAGAAGTAGAGAGAAACGAGAAAAAAAAGGAAACGAGGAGAGGAGGAGGGAAAAAAATACAAATAGTTAAACACGTTGGTTCTCGGGTTCGTAGAAAAATTAGTGAGTAAAATCGAAAAGGGAAAAAAGAAAAACAAAAAAAGAAAAAAAATAAAAAAAGAAAAAAAGAAAAAAGAAAAAAGAAAGAAGTAAAAAAAGGAGGAACAACTCGGACTACTACTGAGAAAACTATGTATTCGTACTTAAATTTAATTCCATGCTAGAAGGTACTCGACGATTTTTACGAGCTACCCAGTCGGAAGCATTTATTTTTCTAGCGGCTCTCGCATTAGAGAGTTAACGCGAGCTGGCACCGACGAAAGTAATTTCCGCCGCTCCAATGGAGTAGATTGGTTTCCTCTTACTGATATTTAAATGGACTCGGTCGCGCCGGAACGCTTGAAAAATTTATGGCTTTTCGTGGATTGGAATACAGAGGGATATGCTAAATCTAAATCTTAAATCCTTTTTCCAAGTAGCTAGTGGCAGTAGGTAGGTAGGTAGGTATATATATATATATATATAATCTTATTATTAAGTATTCGAAACTCGCATCATTCAAATTTCAAATACAAACCCTTTAACGATAACCATCCAAAAATTCCCAAAGCAGAGAGAGAGAGAGAGAGAGAGAGAGAGAGAAAAAGAAAGAAAAAAAAACTGTATAAAATTAGTATAATTATTTTTCACGGATGGACAGAGTCGGAGGCGGGCAGGAGGTGGGAGAGAGAGGGGGTGGGAGGAGGTAGAATAAGGGAAAGAAAAAGAAAAAGAGAAAGGAAGAAAAGGAAATCGTAGGGATAAAAACGAGTTTTATGCCCACTCTTTTTTTTCATCCTTCCCCCCGTCCCCCACCCCGCCCTCATCCCATTCTCCAGGCTTTTATTTTGTTTCGTTTCGTTTTTTATTTTTCTTCTTTTTTTTTTTTTTTTTTCGTTTCTTTTTTTTCTCTCTTTTCCATCGATATATACTTTCACGATCATGCCATTGCCATTCCTCGTTTTAACACCCGAAGCCAAGCTTCGAGAGAGCGTTAACTATTAGCTGCACAGCACCGAAACGATAATCGAATCTCTATCTCTCTCTCTCTCTCTCTCTCTCTCTCTCTCTATCTCTCTCTCTCTCACTCACTCACTTTGCGTTCTGTATTCCGTTCCGCAGCTTGACGAAGCTGCCGCACGTAATACGTTGATCAATTTAATCGGACCGCCATTCGCCTGAAATTGTGCCGTTCAGATTTCGACACCGGTCATCCGAACGGAATATCTATTGAGCGACACTTTCGCCGACGCGCGCATCTTTCCTCTCTCTCTCTTTCTCTTTCTCTCTCTCTCTCTCTCTCTCTCTCTCTCTCTCTCTCTCTCTCTCTCTCTCTTTGTGAAACGTTCAATTAATTATCACTATCACAGCGCAAACGTTAAACTACACATACTATAACCTTACAACGTAACGAGATCGCACTTTTAACGAGTTCCAAAAACTCGAGAGGATCTTCGTTCATACTTCAGTTTATTTTAATGAAACTTCTTTCAAAGTAGATACAGTAAACGCTCTATGCGGTTCCATCGAATTTCGAGTATGTGGAGAAAGGAGACAACAGAGACTATAGTTATAACTAATCACCTCATACTCGTCCTCCTCCTCTTCCTCCTCCTCTTCTTCCTCCTCCTCCTCATAGCACCTGTTATGCGAAATTGAAACGTGTTTATGGTAAAATCGAGCCTCGTAAACGTCGAGTAAACGTCTACATTGTTCGTAAACTATTCGATCAACGTACAAACGAAATTAAAGATCCACGATTACTCACGATATCGGCCATTATTCCATTTCCATTAAAATGAAAGTTCTTTCTTTTTTTGATCTTTTTATTTTTAGAAAAAAAGAAAAAATAAAGAATAAAAAAAAAAAAGGAAATGAAAAAAAGAACTCAAAGACACGAGTTAACGATTTATTTCCTATTATTTCTGTTCATTATTCATTTATCAATGGTAAGTAATATCATTCCCTCTCGTTCTTTTTACCTTTTAATGGAAAAATCAGGTTTCATGTGTTTTATACATTTTAATTTGCTTCAAACGTTATTACATTTCAAGAAAGTAAAACCTTTATCTTGCAGATTTTGTTTGAGTTGAGTTTTCTGATCTATTAACGATGACCGACAATCAATTTTCATTTATACGATTTCACTTTTTCCGATATTAAGTATACTCCGTTTAACGATAGTAATAATAATAAAACGTTTGATACGAATGAGGTATAAAAAGAGATTCGTTATGAAAGTTCATTAAGGATATTGTAATAAAAAAATACATAACAAAGGTGACAAACATTAATCGTTTTAATTAATTTGAGAATATCTAAACGTTATCCTATCTTTTGAGATCATTGAAATCTAGTCGAAATAACGATATAGAGGAATGGAGTAACGTGAGTGGAAGTACTCGAATTGGACATTAGATAGAGCCTTTCAGGAGGCAAGCATTATAGGTCACAATGAGCTAACGTTACAGTGAGTGGACGTACGCGGAAGGCCAGGACACGCAACGCTCCGTAACAAAGCAATGGCCGTTTCGCAACGATCTTGCTTATTTCGTATCCAACTGTAGCTCGCGACGGAGATGTTTCAATGCACCGACATAATGGCAACGAGCTACCGTTGAGCTCCACCACCACCATCACCATCACCACTACTATTACTATTACTACTACTACTATTACTATTACTAACTAACCAACTAACTATATGGATACTATCGCTCGAGGTAGAAGGTAATAATTCATTGTCCAAGAGTTCCGCAGTTCCACGAGTCAAGTACTGATGATTTCCTTCCTCCGTTCTAAGCAACCAACTATACGATCGTTGTGTCGATTATCAAAGAGCTATCGAACAAGTAAGTAAAGTATCTTAAGATACGTATGATTGATCTCTATCTCTCACTCTCTCTCTCTCTCTCTCTCTCTCTCTCTCTCTCTCTCTCTCTCACTAAGAAAAAATAAAAAAAGAAAAAATCAAAATCGAACGACTCTTTTAGACCTCGAAGATTGACGATATGATTCGTCGAAAAAGAAAGAAAAAGAAAAAAAAAGAAAAGAAGAAAAAAAGCAGAAAAAAAAAAACAGAAAAAAGGAAAAAGAAAAGAAAAGGCAAAGAAAAGCAAGAAAAGGATGAAGGAAAAGGAAGGAAAAAAAGGAAAAGAAAAAGGAAATCGATCGAACGTACCATAAGAATGCAGGAGCGACTTCCGTAGCTTTCAGAAATGATTCGAATTTTACTCGTCGCACTTTCAAAGCGATCTTCGTCTAGGATCGACAAGGACGTATCGAAGAGATGTAGGAAGAGTAGGATAAAGGGGGAGGGAGCGGGAGGGACGAAGAACGTTCTAGCCCGTGGCGTGAAGTGTCGGATGATGGAACGCGCCGCTTAAAACCTCGAATCGCTCGAATAGGAAAGCTAAAAGGATTTCGATAGAGCTGGGCACGAGCGTGTAAGAGGGAGCAGGAAAGAGGAAAAAGAAGAGAGAATGGATGGATGGATGAAAGAGAGGAGGATGGAGAATCCATCTCTCTCCCTCTCTCTCTCTCTCTCATTCTCTCTTTTCGCGATGTCTGAAAATGCAGATGCTCGCCACCTTCCATCTATTCTCCGATCCTACAGAGGGGATAGAGAAGGAAAGAGAGAGACAGAGAGAGAGAGAGAGAGAGAGAGAGAGAGAGTCTCTATTTCTCTCTTCGTTCCTTGCAACGATCCTAGGAACCAACGTCGCTAGCTCTGGCAACGACAGCGTCGCCGTCTCTCGCCCGTTTGACAGGAATACGCAATAATCTCTCCGAGCAGTATACGCTACTGCCTGTTGAACATTCATCACACCTGTCGATTTCTACGGCGCATCTATCTAGACACACCTTCCCTTCTCGTGCCTCTAAATTATCGCGTCTGCTTCTGCGAAGTAAGCGAGAGACCGAGAGAAAGCGAAATAGAGAAAGAGAGAGAGAGAGAGAGAGAGAGAGAGAGAGAGAGAGAGAGAGAGAGAAAGAGAAAGCTAGCTATCTGGCTGGCAAACAATCGCCCTTTCGAATCCCTGCTGAAAATATACCTTCGATACCGTCGCGTCGTTAAAGAACGTTACCTGGAAAAAGAAAGAGAGAAAGAGAGAGAGAGAGAGAGAGAGAGAGAGGGGTAGAAAGATGATATATACGAGTAAAGAGAGAAAAAGAGAGAAAGAGGAAGTAAAAAGAAATGGAAAAGTATTGTGAAAAAGAAAAACTATTATACGTCGTTGTTCTTTAGAGTATTGTACTATGGTACATTGTACCATATCATACCATAGCGTATCATACCATACTGAAATCACAGTTGACCATGCACCTAGGAAAAAAAGGAAAAAAAAAAAAAGAAAAAAAAAAAAAAGATATTCACGATCGTATTTTACAAAGGACAACGTCCATCCTGTTGTCTCTTCTCAAAAGCATCGGACCGATGTTGCTCCATGACGTCGTTGGAAACATCCGCGAAGCGTGGCAAACGACTTTTAACGTTGGATGCAAAAATTTACTTTATGATTTTTATCCTCCCATACTTCTACACGTTGTAGTATCGTATCGTTGTGGTAACGCCTGTGTTGACCATAAATATTCCATAAATATGGAAATAGTTGGCCATTTTGTGATATATATATATATATATATATATATATATATATATATAAATATATTTTCAGTGACATTGCAACTAATATTTCGTAATTTTGTTTCTCTCTTGTTTCTCAATGTTACGTGAGAAATCTTTACATATATTTTCTCGAAATCTTTCGATATGCCATCGAGTTTACCTTACAACGTCCTTTTGAAAATTAAAAATTTTTTCCTCAAATCGATCGAATTCTAAAGTTAGTTACGTGTCTAATGGAGAATTACATTTTCTTTTTTTTTTCTTCTCCTCTTCCCCTTCCCTCCCTCTCTCTCACTCTCTCTCTCTCTCTCTCTCTCTCTCTCTCTCTCTCTTGGTGGAAAGCTCCGGAGAAAATTTGCGGTGGAAATCTCTCAGTATAAATTTCGGACTATCGTGGATGGTTAAAGCTTGAGAAACGTATTCGCTTTTATTACGTCTTACATCCCTAAGCATAAAAGAATAATTGAATTCAAGTGTCTTTTCCCCTTATGTTTCTTATTATCCGCTTGCTAGCTTTTGGTACGACCTTACTTTCCCTGAAAACTTCATGAAACCGAAATTTCTCTTCTTACGTTTCAACCGAGAAAATCCTTTTTAACTTCAAGTAAGATTTTCTGTCGAAACTATTCGACAGTAAATGACAATTTCAATAAATTAATTAATTCAATTAAAATATTTATTATATCTCGTTATTATCCATTACGATAAAATTTTTCATTATTATCAACAAAGACCATGATTATATTTTTATTGAACAAATAGAAACGAACACTTGGCAAGCGTTTGATAGAATTTGAATTTTAAAAGAATAGAATCGTTCGATCGATAGATGGTTAAGATTCATGCCATCGCATTTTATCTTTTATCTATGATCCTATCTTGTTTTATCTAAATCGATCGTACTAAAACCTTCATAAATAGCAACACGTCGTTGCTTCGAACGTTCTCGTAATATTGTTTCAATAAACGAAAAACGGAGTATAATAAATCATATAGTAGTTATAGCAGTATATATATATATATATATATCTTGAATATATATATATATATATATATATATCTTGAAGGAGTTTCCGAGTATGCTCGTGGGACAGTTTATATCGATTTATTTAAAAGAGACGACGTTGTAAATCGTTCATTCGCTGTGCATAAATCGTTTCTAGAAAGAAAGAAAGAAAGAAAGAAAGAAAGAAGTAAGGAAGGAAGGAAGGAAGGAAGCTAGAAGAGAGAGAAAAAAAACAAGAAATAAAAAAAAGAAAGAAAAAAGGTGCGAAAAGTTCCTGTCTGAGACGCGTTCAAAGTTCATATTCTCTTTCCTTGTATATTTCTTCCAACTTGGATTGCATTTAAGTTTAGCCGAAACGTTATTTCCAAGTGCGAAGATCCTTCATAGTCCTGTTTTCCTTCTTCTTCTTCTTCTTCTTCTTCTTTTTCATCATCATCTTCTTCTTCTTCTTCTTCTTCTTCTCTAGGAACATCCCCCATGATCCTCCGCCCCACCTTCTCTTCCCTTTTTCTGTTACTCTTCGAAATGAGAAAGTTAGATCGTGTTTCTATTATAAACGAATTACGAGCAATGTTCATTCTAACCTGCTCGCACGAACGTAAATGTTTCAACGCGGAAAGAATTTCTTTTTTTTTTCCTCCGCACAGAATCAGAAATTCATTCAACGCTAATCGTCAAAATGTTTATTCTCGTTCGTACGGGAACAACGGATTCGCTTAACTGAAAAGAAAAGAAAAAAAAAAAAAAAAGAACGGAAAATGAAAAAAGAAAAAAGATCAAAGGAAACGTTGTATTACAAATTGTTTAATTTTCATTGGAACATCCTATTGTACGATCTTTCGAAAGAAAATTGACATAAATTTTCCAAAATTCATTGGAAGCGTCGATCATGTCACACGAGGCATGCTTAGGCCAATTGGAGGTACCAGTGGTTGAGCTGTTTACGACAGCCAATTATAATCAGTCATAGCCGGTCAATTAAGCGATCAAAGCGTAGCTTAATGCGCTTGTGTCTCGAATTAATGATATTCAATGTCGTATTAGTGTGTAGATTTATTAATTAAAATGAAAGAAAAAAAAAGAATAAGGAAATTATTTGAAGTTTTCCATCGTGAATTCTCGATTGTGATTTGAATAAATGAATGAAAAGAAAGGAAGGAGAGAAAAATAAAAAATAGAAAATAAACGTCTATTGTCGAAATCTTTATGACTAATGGAATATATTGAAGATCGTGTTACGCGTTCGTTTACAAAATGTATTTTCACGTTCGGTTGTTAACATCCAAATATTCCGCATAGCTACTGTTAATGAAAATATGTAAAACGGACGAACGACCAACTACAATGCCGCGAGATTCTGTTGTACGAAATGTCATAGAATTTGTTACGGTCTTTACTCTACTCTATTCAACGCTCGAATAATCACGACTATCGCTCGAACGAACGGACGTTGCACGAATTCGGTTCTGTTACGCGACATACATAGGCACCTAGGTACATAAATACATATATACATACATACATACATACATATATACATACAAAGATAGATATATATATATATATACATACGTACATACATTTTATTCTTTGGATTACAACGAAATATTCTCTTTCCATTCCGTTGCTCTTCTTCTCTTTTCGTAAAATAATAATGACGCGCGTTATATCACAGAGAATTTCTCTTATATATTATCAAAGAAAATATTATTTATATTAAGTTAGAAAAAGATACTTCTTCTTCTTCTTCTTCTTCTTCTTCTTTTTCTTCCTTTTTATTTTTTCTGTCCCCTTTTAATTTTTTTTTTCTTTCTTTTTTTTTTTCTCTCTTTTTTTTTTAAGGATTTTCGACAATGTTTTATCAACAAAAATCGATCTTGCTATTTGCTAAAAGAGATTAATCTCACGAAAATACGTTCTTATTAAAACGAAACCTCTCGAAATCCCGTCATGTAGCTAAAATCAACGTAGAATATTGAATCTCGTTCCTGGAATGTGATATTCCATTGCATTCACGAAAACGCGAACGGGATAGATGTAGGAGAAGCGTTGTAAAATTCAAGAAATCTTTCCTAAGTCTTACGTGTATACGATATATTTTCTTTATAACGGGTGTTCACTTTTACGTGCATACTATCCTCTCAAACTATATTATTCATGTTATATGACAATGCGAAGCTAAAGAATTTCATCGGGAGAAATTCTAAAGGAAATTCATCGTTCTGACCAACGAATCTTTTGGTTGTTCGAGTTAAGGAAAAACAAAAACAAAAACAAAAAAAGAAAAAAAAAACAAAAGGAATAAAAAAAAAAAAAAAAAAAAGAAACGAAAATAAAAACAAAAACGAGAAAAAAGAACGAGCATATAATAACAAAAGTAAAAAATGTTTCAACGGGGAAGAGTAAAAGGGACACCCTATAGATAAGATACTTCTTCTTTCATGATAGAAGTAAAAGACCTTGGAGGAGGAACTTGGAGAAGGGTTGGAGAAGAGAAGGAAAAGAGAAGGAACGAAAGGCAAGACAGCACCGGCAATAACAGGGTACACGTCATATTAAATCCCGTTGCACTGCTTTCTTATTGCGGCGGTTGATATGCGGCTTTATGCACCGAGAGTGCCTGACACTGGAGTGTATTACTTGAACGAAGGGAGAAGTTGAGGAAAAGAGGGGGATGAAAAATACCTGCTATAATCTTGCTACCACACCCATATAGTTCTCCTTCCTTTTTTTTTTATCTCTATCACTATCTCTCTCTCTCTCTCTCTCTCTCTCTCTCTCTCTCTCTCTCTCTCTCTCTTGTCACCAGCAGCTATACAATCGTCGTCTTTCGAATTTTCTCCTTCGGACAATTTTCCAATGATCGTTTCAGCAAATTAGCCACGTCCAGACGAATCATCAATCTGATAGAATTTCGTTCTTAAAAGAAGAGGAGGGGGGAGGGAGGGGGAGAAAAACAAATATAAACAAGAAAAAAGAAAAGAAAAAGATCCGAAGATAAAAGAAACGATCGAAGTTGAGTCGATAAAAAGACGGGGAAAAAAGATATACGTATGTATATAGATCGTTCGACGAGTGAATCGTTGAGAAAACAAATCGACTATCTTTATATAGCATATTTCTTTTCAATGATCATCTATATCGCCATGATCGATATATCTCTTCTTTCTTTCTTTCTTTCTTTCTTTCTTTCTTTCTTTCTTTTTTTCGTTCTTTTTTCTTTTCTTACTTTAAAAAATAACATTGTTTTTCTCCATCTCTTTTTATCTCTTCTTTTTTGTTCCAATACGAGTGACCGATTAACATAGAAATAATCATCAAAGGGGATCATTCCAGTCCGACACACAGGTTACGAACGATGTTTACTACGGCAAATTAACGTCCACAGTGCATATTGAACTCTCCTGCCGGATAAATATGGCCATAGTCGATTAATCTGAGAAGATTATACCGTTTGACATCGAATAATGGAAGATGGATCGGCGAAACGTTCGTTATCCCTAAAGTCCCGAGCGATTCATTAGTTCTACACTACAACCTTCTACAACGAAGTACATCGTAGTAGTAAAGGCTATAATGATCTATATATATATATATATATATATATATATATATATATATATATACACATATACGTAGATACATATATACATATTGAACCGAAGCCTAAAACGTCGATGTTCTAAGCGCGTGAGATAGAAGCTATGTTAGTCCGTGCATCTACCTTTCAAGTAATAATTCCAAGTCATGATGCATTTTGGTTTTAGAGATACATCTACGTTACCTTTTGAGAATAAAAATGAGATGCCAGATTATTGACGGGTATGAATCTTCGTTTTTTTTATTTCTTCTTTTGTTTTTTTTTTTCTTTCTTTTATTTTTTTTGGAAAAGATAAAAAAGAAAACGAAAAAAAAAAATGAAAATACCATAAGTTATAAACAGATGGAACGAAAAAAAAAAGAGAGAGAGAGAGAGAGAGAAAGAGAAAAAAAAGAAACGTATTATCGCAACAGTTTTAACAAACGATCAAACGTTATTTAGACTAACGGATATCACAGGATTTTTCACGTTTCGAAAATACGTTTATATTCAAAATCTCTATCGATCAAATCCGTAACGTGTTTTGTTTCCATGTCGCGCAAACATAAAGTAGTTTTATTATGGCACATTGCCGATGGAGTTCGAGGGATTAATAGAAGGGATATTCGTCGAAACACGTTCGTTCTTTATATATATATATGTATATATATATATATATATATATATATATATATATAAATACATAGACAAGTATACAACACGCTTATCGAATGTATAAAATGTGGAAAGGTTTAACGAGAAATTCCAATCTAAAGCATCAATATGATGAACTTTTTCCTAATTCCCATTTAATCTCAAGCTTAGGATTAATCTTCTGTGTATTTAAAATTTCGTAGTTGTATTCGTATAAAGGCTGAAATATTTCCTTTTGAAATTCCATTTGTATTCTTGTTATTAAATAATATGTTAGTTGAGTGTATTAAAAAAAGAAGAGAAAACAAAACAAAACAAAAATGAAAAGAAAAGAAACAAAATCGTGATTTATTCAAATGGTACGTACAAGCATAATAACATTCTTTATGATTTAATTAAATCATCGAAGAAGCGAAATAAGAAAAAGTGAAAGGGAAAAGAAAAAGGGAACGAAGAAAAAAATATGAAATAAAAATTTATTCATCAAATAAAAGATTATTAAAAGATCAAGAAGTTTCTAATAATAGTTACGTTAATTATTTTAAACAATTAAAAAGTCACGAATTCTGTTCTCTTTGGAACGTTATATCTGTTGTACCGATAAATTTTCGTCCATGATGTAAGTAAGTACATACGTATCTATATATAACGATGTTACATGCACAAAACTTTGCAAACTGACGTAGTCCTTCACGTGCACGATGGTAAAGCGTTAGGACTTTCGCATTATGTAGACCCTCTCCTTGAAGAAGGAGAATTAATTGTAAGGAGCGAAGTGTCTTAAGTTCATCCAACTCTTCGTAGGGATGTTAACTTTGTTAAAAAAACAAAGAAAGAAAACCAAAAAAAAAAAAAAAACAAAAAAAAAACAAAAAAAAAGAAAAGAGAAAGAAACAGTAACATTCTACCTAAATATATAAATTACATTTTCAATATTTATTAAATCGATTAAAATATTTAATATCGATCAATGAGCGAAGTAAATATTTAATACAAATAAATAATATTAGAAAGATAAATAGATAAATATTTTATGTCAATTTAGAAAGAAAAGATAAATAGAAATATAAGAGCGTTTCGATATTTTATGCGAAATTTTTACAGAAAAAAGAAAAAAAAAAGAAAGAAAGAAGGAAAAAAAATATAACAACAACAACAACAATAATAATAATAATAATAATAATAATAATAATAATAATAATAATAATAATAATAATGTACAATATATCTCGTGCGTGTTAATGTAAGCCAGGTGCGACAGACAAGCAATGGTTGTTTAGAATTCTCACGTGAACTCATCACTTTCATAGACACCTTACTGCGATGAGGCTTGCTCAATCTCTTGAGTGACTAGAGAGAGAGAGAGAGGGGGGGGGAGAGCCTCAAAGAAGAGCACGAGCCGTAGTCTTTCATTATTGAGCTCGAACCAAAAAGAAGGAGAAAAAAATCCGAAAATGAGAAAATAAGGGATGACGTGAACGTACATACGAGGAACCAGACGATAAACCATGATAGAAAATAGTTAATGAATATTTCATTTCTTATGTTAGAAAACATAACACGTTAACATTGTAATCTTCTTCATTATTCTCTATTGTTGTTCGTCGATTAACGTCAATCTATTATTTGTAAATAAATAAATATACGATTTAAAAGGGAATTCATTTTAAATGAAATAGATCATTTAGAAAAGGAATTTTTCAAATAAAATATCAAATAGATCAAATTTATTCTTTATCAATGAATATTACTTGTTCGCACATTACACGTACCTTTGCTAGACGATTTAAAGTAAAATAGAGTATATTGTATGTGGATGTAAGAAAAAAGAATGTATGTGAGAGAGAGAGAGAGAAAGAGAGAGAGAAGAAAGGCGTCTCGTATTTAACTGAACGGGATTGCTTTTACGTTCAAGCTTAGGCTTGTATCTCCTTTCTTTGAGGTTAGGGTCCCTCTGGGCACCGATTCTCTCACCGGACCCGGCCCTTTCTCGCGAAATAATGGTGGCCTTTGAGGAGACTCGAGAAAAGCGACAAGTATAAAAAAAAAAAAAAAGGAAAGAAAAGAAAAATGAGAGAAAATAGAAAAGAAGAAGAAGAAGACGAAGAAGAAGAAGAAGACGAAAAAGAAGCAAAGAAAAAAGTGTTGGTGTGAAGGAGAGTCAAGGCAAGGTTCTCTGACTACGTCAACGACGACGACGACAACGACGACGACGACGAGGAGATAGATGAAAAATAAAAGGAAGGTAACGAAGTGTCAGAGCGACGATCGACGTCCCGTCTAAACACACTATCGGTTGGTACCATCGATAGCAAAGAAAAATTATCTCACGGACGAAAGCCTTTCGCCTTCGTCCCTTTTTCTATTTTTTTCCTTTTTCTCCTTTTCTTTATCTTTTTTCTTTCATTAAAGCCAATAACTTCCCCACGCCTATCTCATTTTACCAGAAGAACGATCTCGAGAGCTCGTTTATGAATAGACACCTAATCGATAATCATTATAATTCATTCGTCGCGTTAAATATTAAATGTCTTCTGATAAAAAATAAACAAAGAGAAAAGAAAGAAAAGAAAAGAAAAAAAAAACAAACAAAAAAAAAAGAAAGAACAAAAAGAAAAGAAAAGGAAAAAAAGAAAAAGGCGAGGAAGGTAAAAAAGAAACGAGCTGATAAAAAATTCATTTTTATCAAATCAACAGAGAGAAATAGAACGATCTTACTTTATACAGACCATTATCAACCGGTTTATGACAACGACCGATCTTTATTACGGGAAAAAATGAAAACTTAATTACGTGACTGGGCTCTGCTAGCAAACCTGAGCTTATGCAAATCTCTCTCTCTCTCTTCCTCTCTTTCGTTCTTTTCTTTTCTCTTTGGCGCGAATATTCTTAAAGAGGCTGAGAGCTTAATTATGCGAAAGATCTAGCCGGTAGATACAATTGAGAGCCTCTGCTCTGCTCTGCTCCCTCTCTCTCTCTCTCTCTCTCTGGCTTCCTAGGTAACGAGATCCGGAAGGAACAATGTCAGTCCTAGGGAACTACCGGAGCTCCGCCTCGGACCACTCACAGACCTGACAGTCGTAATTAATACAAGCTTTGACCATCAAGTTGGTGCTGCACCAACCACCCATCCTCTACTTCCTTCTCTCTATTCCTATCTCTCTCTCTCTCTCTCTCTCTCTCTCTCTCTTTCTCTCTCTCTCTATATCTATCTCTATCTTTATCTCTATCTCTATTTCTATCTTCCTTTATCTCTCTCGTTCGTTCGTTCGTTCCTTCCAAGACAGAATATTTCGATGGAACTCTAAGGACATGAAACTTAGCAAGCTTCTATAAAATCGCTAACTCTCTCTCTCTCTCTCTCTCTTTCTCTTTCTCTAGAGCACTAAGTATAGGTAAAGAGTAAGTATTAAAGCTCAAGGAGAATTTCGTTAACGAATTAATTAACGACTTCAAAGATTCTTCTTCTTTTTCTTCTTCATATTACTCGTCTTCTTCATCTTCATCTTCATCTTCTTCATCATCATCTTCTTCCTCTTCTTCTTCTTCCTCTTTTTCTTCTTCTTTTATTTCACTTTCATCTTCCTTTTCTTTTTCTTCTTTACTTTCTTCTCTTTTATACTTTTCCCTTTTCAATTCTTTCAGTTCTTTCGTGTTATCCAGATTAGGATCTGATGTATCCGATAAAGCAAAGATTTTTTTTTGTTGCACTCGTGCCATTTCTCGTTCGACTCGAGGTAATATATCAGAAGCTTCCATTCAGTAGCTATCTGCTCTAGATGGCCGATCTATTCGTCTTGTTTTTATCCTGGCAATAGAGGTGGCCCGTCCGGCGTCACTATTACGGCTTTGAATGGACCATGAACGCCAGCATTGTTACCGAGAAGTATCCGCTGTCACTTGCAGATCATCCAAATTAATTGAGGAATAGGCTTTGTATTTTCCCCTCACCATCATTCCGTTGAATTCGAGTGCTTTTCTTTTTTTCTCTCTCTCTCTCTCTCTCTTTCTCTTTTTTTCTTTTCTTTTTTTTTTCTTTTTTTATTCTTTTTTAAATCAAACGAATTCTCGTTAGTTAGTAAAAATATCGTACTCGTCGTCACCCTTTCGAATTTTGTTATTCCATTCTGTTGAACTTCTGACTCTTTCTACGAGTCCTAATTTAATTGTCGTTAAAAAAAAGGAAAAAGAAAAAAGGAACAAAATCATACTTACAATGCCAGTCAGTAATGAATTAGTTTGATGACTAAAAAAGAAAAAAAAATGGGGATAAGCCATACGAGGTTACATATGGTATTGTAGTATGGTTTTTTATAGGGTTTCTTTTTCTGTTCATTTTTCTTTTTCTTTTCTCTCTAAATTAACGTAACATAAAGAGCATCTTAACGCGTCAGAATAAATTCCTAGTAAACTTGAAAATGAATATTACTGACATATTGGTTTCAAGCACAATGTACATTATTCTTCTCTCTGAGACTTCATAGTTCAACTTCAAGGCCATTCGTTCCTTCGTAACGATATTTGCAGATATTTTTCGTGTTCGCGACGGTGCATTCTACAATGCCGAGATGACAAATATCCAAACAGAAAATATGGAACACCGTGACTTCCCATTTTGGACCGATGCTCTCGCTTAACCCTCCTCCCCCGCTCCCCCCCCAGAAGTGGAAGTTAGGTAGCAACATTTACGGCGATTCTTTTGAACGACTTAAGGAGAAAATAGAAAAAAAAGGAAAAAAAAATATTCGACTTTCTTTTACGATCGACAATTTGTTCTAAATTCTTTCCTCGCCGTCATATTGTTCAGATGTAAAAAATTTGGGATAACTATGATATCGTAAAAAGTACGAACACTATATTCTAAATTCAATAATGTAATCTAGTTTCGATAAGCGCGAGAAAACTTAGAAAAATACGTATATATATATATGTATTTACTTGGTTATCTATACAATAAAAAGTTACGTAAGAAAGTAAAAAAGAAGAGAAAAAGAAGAATTTTTATTTTTATTCGACATTTTCATCCAAGGTACTTTCGTAAAACTTTTCGACGAAATTTTTCTCACCCGTTAATTTGTTATATCTTTTATGTCGTGCAAACGATCCGCAAAAAGGAAAGAAAAGAAAAGAAAAGAAAAAGAAAAAAGAAAAAAGAAAAAAGAAAAATAAACGTCAAATTGAAAAGCCAAAGCAAACGTTTATTGAAGTGTCTCCTGGTGGCAGGCATACTTAAGAACTTTTACTCAAGTAAATTCACTCAATGGTCCTTTGAGATATTAAAGCTACATTTTAACTATATATTAAACTTGCCCATGAATGTATATATATATATATATATATATATATATATATACACATACACTCATCAAATAGCTTTATTTCTGAAAAAGAAAGAAAACGAAGAAGAAAAAATAAAAGAAAAGAAAATATCTCAACTTCGATACTTTATCCAACGATATTGCACAAGATACTTACATTTTATTAGACTACTCCTATTCTTTAAGTATTATCGCAACCAAGTTAAGAATGTTACTAACGTGATGGTTAAGCTTTTAAGAAATTAAGAGAATTTCATAATGAAAACAAAAGGCATGATATTTTCGGTAAAAGAATGAAAAACGAAAAAAGACAAAAAGGGAAATAAGAGAAGAAGGAAATTAAAAAAAAAAAAAAAAAGAATATAAAAACGAAACAGAAGATTTTACAAAGATCTTGGCTCTTCACGCATAGTTTAATCGCGCGATTACGATCTATCTTTTTTACTTTCTACTGCAGTACCATGCAAAAAGAAAAGAGAAGAAAAAAAAAGAAAAGAAAAAAGAAAGAAAACGGAAAAAAACGGCTAACAAGTTTCTCATCTAAAAGGGATAAAGATATAGTGAAATTATTCTTCACGTTCCTCGATATAAATTTCCTCGCTCGACTTTCGTTTCTCCCTTTTTTCTCTTGTTTATTATTTCTCCTTCTCTTTTTCCAATCCTTTTTCTTTTTTATTTCTTTTATTCTTTTTCCTTTCTCTCTCTCTCTCTCTTTCTCTCTCTCTTTCTTTTTCTTTCTTCGTCGAATTTCAACGTGTAATCGACGATAACGATGCATCTTGTTTGCCTAGAGAGTTCGTAATACTTTTTTGTTTCGACGCTTGCCTCGGCATCACTTCTGAAAGCGACCCTCTGACTTTTCTTACCTTCGTGCTCACCCATTCCCTTTTTCTTTCTTCCTCTTCTTTCCTTCTCCTATTTCAAGCACCCAACCATTTCTAGTGCATTCCTACCGATCCACTACACCACCCCTTCTCCGATTTTCTTTAACGAGTTTTTATGAAATTGGAGGATGGTCGAGTCTAACGAACTTCCGAAGAAAAATCCATCGGGGGAAAGAAGTGGAAAGAAGAGAAAGAGAAAGAGAGAGAGAGAGAGAGAGAGAGAGAGAGGCGATTCAACTTTTATTAAAAGCCACTTCGTTTTATCTCTTTCTCTCTCTCTCTCTCTCTCTCTCTTTCTCTCTTTCACTTTTTCATCTTCGATTTTCTACGATTTTTCTTGGAGTCTTCTTTTATCGGATTAAGCACGTAGGACACGTAAGCATTTTGGGTTGACGTTATAAAAAGCGTATTGTCCGATAATATATATCGGACATCGAAATGATTTCGATTTCAATTTCGATTTCGATTTCGATTCGATTCGATTCTGAAACATTAATGATTCTTCTTCCATGTCCTTAATTAATATACCAAGAACCTCACGAATGTTCCCTTCCTTAGTCGAATTCCCTAGGTCATGTTTATCCGGATACAATGGTTAATCACAGGTTAACCGTGAAACCACAACCCCCATGCACTTAATGCCACCTGAACGGTATGGGGAACCGTACATTGTTACTACGTTACACCACCGAGTGTTTGATTAATCATTGGCTCAGTCCGTGTAATCCAGCTGTTAAGGCCGCTCCTCCAAGCTCTCTCAACTACCGTAAACACGAGCTTCTCTCTCTCTCTCTCTCTCTCTCTCTCTCTCTCTCTCTTTGCCTATTCCTTCCTCTTTCTCCATCTGTGTCTATGTGTGTATCTGTGCTGTGTCGAACAATATTATACTTCTGAAATCTCACAGCTAATCAAAATTCTATAATCATTTATATAAACGTAACTTTGTATATTTCACTTTTCCTATCATTATTAATAAAAATTCGATCAAGGTATCATCCCTTTTAAATACTGTATTGATTGATTATCGATTGTCGAAAATTTGTAATAAATGAATATAAAATTAATTCAAGATATATGCGTAATATTGTCTAAGAGTTTGCAAAATTTCCAATGAGATATTGTCTCAAGTATCGAGATCGAATGTTGAGAATAAAATGAAATGAGAGAATGGGGAACGCGAGTTGACAAAAGATCGATGATGTACTATCAAGCATTCGCTATTTTGTATACGTAAAGTTCTCTCTCTCTCTCTCTCTCTCTCTCTCTCCCCTCCTCTCTTCCTTTCTCTTTGTATATACGTACATTGTATATATGATTCATCAATATATCGCACACTACACGGGTACGTTCGTTCGTTTACTTTTGATACAAAACAATCGACGCTTTATCCTGTCCTTTCCGAGGAGTCACTTCGTTCTCTCATTTAGGCTTGGTACTCCGTAGCGTTAACATCTAATCTTATATGTCTTACGAAAATCTCAAATAAATTTAATATTATAATTTATTAACGTTTCACTGTTTCTCTATTATATAAGTTTCTCTATCATATCATATATTTTTATGAAAAATATTTCTTAGTTTATTAATACGGAAAATTATACGTATTAATCTTTCATTGATTTCTTTAATCGTTCAAAATTATTATTATGTAAAATGATAATATGTTACATTGGATATAGACGATGTTATCATTATAAACGATATATCCTTAAATTTTGGACGTTCGTCGTCCTTATTCGAGAAAAGAAATCCCAGGATAATTCTCTCTAGAGCATTCGTCTTCGCCTACACTAACTCAAGTTAATCACCAAGGAATTCTAAATCTCCGTAGCAGTCTAAAACGGTCTCGAACTATCGTCTATCGCGTTTGGTCTCAGAGTCTAACGTAAATCTTCGACTTCTAAAAGAGAATTTATAGCTAGCATGGCGCGAAGGACGGCGAGAAAGAAATCTGTCGATTTTCTTGAATTTTCAGCTTTAATATCGGAGTAGATGGAGCATATACCTGTATCCCTTAAATCTCGAGATTACATACACACACACACACACATAAATATATATATATATATATTTATATACATATGCAAGCTAAAATATATTTTATCTAACTTTGATATTATACGTTTAATAAAATATTGTCAACTTTTTACAAATTATTCTAACATATAAAGTATTAATTTTAAATATATGAAAATACTTGTATTAATACAAACTAATAATAGAAATAAAGAAACGGACTATAATTCACGAAACAATATCTATACATATTATTTTATCGGGATAATATTTTATATTTTGTTATAAATTAATTAATTAATTATTTATAAGTATAATTATTTATTAATACCTTTAATACATAAAATTAAAATATGGTCAATTATATATCCAATTTATGCGTGATCTATTGTCGAAATAATATCTCAATTATTTTATAAGATAATTATAATTTTTACAGGGCATTTGATCATTAATGTAACGTATACGAAGAAAATAAATAAATAAATAAATAAATATATATATATATATATATAATGTGAGTACGTTATAATTGTTATTTAATTTTTATTTAGAAAGTTCCTATAGTTGGAATGAATAAACTAAAGGAACAAAGAAATGAACCAATCCACGATGCAAGTCAGTCATCACGTGATATTCGTCGAGTTAACATCTCCAGAAGTCTTCTCTAAAAAAAAGTAAGTAAATTATTAATAATTTAATTGATCTTTCTTCATATTGTAATATATACGATCGAAATACGTATATTAGACATATTGTGTATATTTGTTAATGAATATTTAAAAAATTTATATTAATATTTTTCGTTTTTTCAATAAAGTTTCTTTCGTATGGCCAGGGGCAAGGAAAGAATCGATCTAACCTTAAATTAAATAAAGATTTAATTATTCAATAATGTAATTAATCATTTCTTTATATATTTTGTAATATATTAAATAATTATTCGTTAATAATGAATCCAATGTGTAAAATCAAGAAACAATATTAAACGATTAGCGTATTTAAATATTAATATATTAAATTTTATTATGGACTAATACGCAATATGTTATACGTATGACGTCATGGAAGAAAGAAAGCGAGAGAGAGAGAGAGAAAGAGAAAACGAAAAACAACAAATGAAGAGACGATCGCGAATTTGACCTCTAGCATAAGTCATTATCCTATTACAGTTTAATTGATCTTTGGAAATAGTAAACAGAATTCGACGTGTTCTAACACGTTTCTTCGATTATTTAACGACAATTAAGAGATATTAATTTTACGTTTGTATTACTTATAAGCTTTAGGTTATAATCAATTTTATTCGACACATTTGTAAATTTCAATATATTAATAATTTATATATATATATATATATATATATATATATATATATATATATATATATATATATGGAACAATCGATCGTATTATTTCTTACTTTTTATTTATTTATTTATTTATTTATTTTTTTTCAAGAAATATTCAGTTTTAAGAATTTTTGTGATAAAATGGAGATAAGTGATCTTTTTACGATCAATTGAAACGTAATAGCTGTTCGAAATAATTTCGCTAAAAGGTAAAATATGTATGAGAGAGAGAAAAAGAGTGAGAGAGAGAGAGAGAGAAAGAGAGAGAGAGAGAGAGAGAGAGAGAATGAAAGAGGAGTCGCGTGTTAGAAGGAGAACACGAGGTAGAACGAGAACAGTATATTCGTGATCGTAGAATATTCAATTACTCTCTTAATAACGTTAATAAATTTATTTTAATTACAGGTTTACATGCCATGCTCGTATCAAAAGATTTAGAAGAGATTTATAAGACGTAAAGGAAATGGCAGAGATATTCTTGTGCTTGGCCTTGACCTGAAGTATCATTCTCATCTCCATTAAAAAGTAATATTATTGTTAAGGTAATCAACTTTTTATATACATGATGAACTCGTTTCTTTTCTCTCTCTCTCTCTCTCTCTCTCTCTATATATATATATATATATATATATATATATATATATATATATATATATATATATATGTATATACATTTAGGAATCGTTAATGTCTTTGAAAAATTTATTAAAACATGGATCTCCATACGCAGCAACCTCCTAGTGGTGAGATCCGGAAATCGGCATTGTCTATCGATGTTCATAATTTTTATGATACACAACGTAGATACTGCCGGGCCGATGGCTGTCGTTCGATGCATTAGTAACAATATAAATAAAATTAAAAAGAATATTTTTTTTTCAAAACGTCACATATAAAATATATATAATATAATGTATATAAAATATATATAAAATATATATAAAATAATATATATATATATATATATATATATATATATATATATATATATATAATGTAATGAATAATAAAATACGCGTTGCGTTAATTAATATATTCATTCAAATTCAAGATACGTTCAAACGCTTATAAATTCACATATATGTATTTATATTTTACTGCAACTCGTTTAGTTTTACTATAATGCTATATTTATATTTTTATATATAAGTATCGACGTAATTAGTATATTTCTATGAATATAATCCTATTGCGATTAGATTTATCTTTAAACGATAAGTACAACGCTATATTTAATATATATCGTTTTTCCTTTTTTTTTATATATATATATCTAATCTAATTACATATAGTATACGAGTTTGCAGCTACATCTTTTATTAATGTTTCTTAATTATTTATTTATTATTATATTTTTTCTCATTCTTTGGAAATTATTAAAAGATAAAAATGTGTGATAGTACAAGTTTAGAATTTTTTTTTTTAATTGGGATCAAGAAATTTGAATAATATAATTTTTAAAGGGATATAAAATATTAATAAGTGAAATGCGCTACAGTTTGTTTTAATAAACATTTTTGTTTTTTGTTTTTTTTTTTCTTTTTCTTTTTTTAGTATGTAAGGCATCAGTTGTGATCGCGTGCAATGCGATCTTAGAGTCAGTGCTTGTGCGAAAAATATTGTGTTAGTTTTTGCGACCGAATGGGTTGCACTTAAAAAAAAAATTCAATATAAAATCGCGAATTGTAGAGTCAGTGTTGTTCGCCGATAAGAATTTTTCGGTCGCGTTAGTGAAATGAAAAAACAAGAATTTATTTCTATATTCTTGTTAAAACCATTTTGTTCGCCGCGTTGTTAGAACAATTAACACACTTTCGGCCCATTCGGGAGAAGAGGATTGCGTTGCGATAAATATTGTAATGGTCGAAAGTGTGAATTTAAAAATACATCTTTATCAACGAATGTAAAGCTTCGTCCGGATAAAATTACATGTAAGTACATTTCTTTATTCTAATCATTATTTCATGTTCGTTGTTTAAGTTATATTTTTTTTCAATCATTTTCATTCATTGAACATATTCCTTTGTAATGGAACATATAATTAAATTTCTTTTGCGTTTCTTTTTAATTACAGATTAATCAACGATTCAACGTTTCATCGATTCAACAATAATTTCAACCAACTTCACGACATCATTCGACCTACGTCGAGGGGGACGAGTGTTTTGGAGCCATCGCAGAACTTCTTAAGTAGTAAGTGAAAAATTTTAAAGTTCCTCTGGTGCCCATCATGCCGTGGATGAAAGGTCCATATCGGCACGGGTTACTGGTTGTATTCGTAGACGTCCCATTGTCCAAAACGAGCAAAAGTGACCCTGATTAAGATCTTGGATTTTTTTCACGAGTGGTTCCCTATATGTGTAGTTAGCTCTTTTTTTTATGAATTTTTTATTATTATTATTCTATATGTATATATATATAAATATATTAGGCTAGGGTCTTCTTGTTTCAATGTCATTTAATTAACAAGTGCTGTTAATTAGCACTTATTTTTTTTCTCTCTTTGTTTTTGCTCGCGATATTAGTAATGAAATCGGGCATTCATTTACCCGATTTCGTCCAAATAAAGCATATAACGTGGTCTACGTTATATGCATTGCTTCGTACTTAGTTTAATTTAGTCGCGATTTATTTCGATATTTTGATATATCGATGTACTAAAAAATGAGCAAGAAGACAAACCCCTTTCGCGACGGATAGATTCTGTCAATTAAATGGTGGATCATAATCCCGTTCTTTCATTAGAACAGCCATTTGATGAAAGGAATCGTCCGAGGATGTTTTCTTTTTTATATGAATTAAATATTTTAATAATATAAATATTTCAATAAATTAAATATTTCAATAAATATTTTCTCCTATTCCAATCTCATAACTGCATAATTTGTATGTATATATACGAGATATATACATATTTCATACCTACATGTCAACACAGCTATACCGCGGGTCGCTCAAAGGCCCTTATGCGGTTTGCAATGTAATAGAGTTGTATAAGGTTTTTTGCAACTCTAATTTTACCACAATGTGGTAATTATTATAATTATTATCATCATCAACTACCTCCCCTTTTTCCTCCTTTTGTTTGAGTCCTTGCTAATAAGATAAGCAATGAGACTCGTAGAGTCACAGCCCGTTTAGGCCTAGTTTATAAGTTAATCATTTTTTAGTTCAGGATTTTCAGCGCTAATTATACTAATACCCGTTTCTCCTCCCCATGCTTTCTGCGTTCTCATTTATGCGTTTGCCCAGGTGTTACTCGTATGGGTGAGAAACAGTCAGCGTTGGGTTTAGTTTTAATTTTTTCCTTTTGGCGGCTGTCATTGTGCTGGTGATTGCACGGTGTACCTTGCACCTGTATGTGCGTTTTAGGTGGTGCATTGTACATCGTTTCGCGATAATTTTTTAATTAATAATAAATAAATATCTTATTGTATTAATATCGTTTTACATAGTTGTCCACATTTTTTTCCTGTGGAAAATTTGAAATACTCGTATTTATTACTAGTATCCGTGTATATACTAGTATGTACTAGTATTTTTTGCTTTAGTCATATATGCAATAATCATTAGCCTTGGCAGTCGATTACAGCAAATGGTACGTACTCCTAATATATTAGAACAATACGCGGTTGAACTGGGGTGTCGGAGGTACCCCGGGGTATGCTCTCTAGTGTAGGCTTTTGCACCCTGGTGGAATGTGAGAGAACCGTGGAGTGTATGTGTTGGTGTGAATGCTTTGCACTTTTTAAATATAGGTGACAGGCAGGCAGGTAGCATACCTTTTCTGAGTGAATGTCAAAATTAATTTTAAATAAGTAGGTAGGGACCGGAAGACGCTGGATCCGATTCTAACTCAGAAGTGAGAAGTCCCGTCTCCGGGGATTCGTAAAGTTTCAGCAAAATTTTATTATCTTTCAACGTGTATGAATTATTCTTTGTTCTTTTTATTTATTTATTTATTTTTTTCTTTTTTAGATTTTTTGCTGACACTTTGCATTGCGCGACGTATCAGTATCAAAACAGTTCGAAAAACACTTTGCATTCAATGAAGAATATTAAATGCATCCTAATATATATTTTGAACTTAGCAAAGGATTTTGAACTCGTTCGATACTTAGTTATAAATTAACGCTTGCACTTCGCGATTCTTGAAATATTTACATATATTTCTTCTTTTTTTTTTTTTTTTCTATAAAATCTATATATTATTTTATGATCCTGAAATTTCATAACTGCATAATTTGTATGTATATATACGAGATATATACATATTTCATACCTACATGTCAACACAGCTATACCGCGGGTCGCTCAAAGGCCCTTATGCGGTGTGCAATGTAATAGAGTTGTATAAGATTTTTTGCAACTCTAATTTTACCACAATGTGGTAATTATTATAATTATTATCATCATCATCAACTCCCTCGCCCTCTTCCTCCTCCTCCTCCTCCTCTGTTTGTGTGAGCTTTTGCTCAAATTAGAATTTTACATACTTAAAATGGAAATATTACAATTCTCGTGGTTTTGACTTTTTACCGAAACTTTTTTCATCTTTTAAGTGCAAGCAGTTAATCCTAGTTTGTAATAGGTTCAACGATTAGAATGAATATCATGTCTGCTGGAGCATTCGATTAAATGTGCCTGTGTAATTGTGCACAGTTGGTGGATTCTTTGAGTCCATTGATTGTCCACAGGCTAGGATAGCTTTACGGATTAATTCAAATATTTATATATGAATTTTTTATTTTTTTTTTTTATTTTTTTTTTTTTACATTAAATAAATAAACAAATAAAGGTGACTAGAAAATCGAGACGCATCCAGGTAGTGTAGAAAACGCAGTTGAGAATACGTGTTGGGATTCGTCAGTGCCGTTTGGGGTGATTCATTCGCAAATTTTGCCATTACCTCAATTGGTTATACTATTTAGAAGAAATCGAATACTTTACGTCGCAAGTACTTACCGCTCGTTAGATTAAGTAATGAAAAGAACAAAAAAGAAAAAAAAAACAAAAAGACCAGCGAACCAGCGAATGTGTTGTTCACTTCCCAACTCCCATTAGATTGCGTCTATTGCGTCTCGTTCAATGCGTGCGTTGCACACGAGTGGTTTGTGTCTTGTTGCATAAAGTGAGATCAGGTCGGTATTAGGTCGGTTTAGATTAGGGACGATTTCATTCTTATAGTATAATTCATTGGGGTTGTGTCAATTTTTTTGGATGCGTTGCTTCGAACGGTAGGGCGTTTTTTGATGCGTAAACTTATATTGCGTCGCACGTAAGGAATGCTCCAATGCAGTGTTTAGGGCACGAAGCAAGAAGAGGCTATATGCCGAAGAGGCCCCCACAAACTGTGGCTCAAGAGGGCAACTATCGACTATGAGTCATTTTTCGAAAGTGATCGGCATGTCGAACCTTTCATTAATGGCTTGTGGTCTTATCTAAATCCCTTTTACACCCTTTTAACACGTTGTCACTTATGCTCGTAGTAGTTTGAACCTGGATGGAGATGATGGACCATTCCATCTCCCTGCCAACGACATTCTGCACTCGTGTTCGCGAAAGGTAGACCATTTTGAGTAAATTTAGAGTCAAGCTTTTTGAAATTTTGTGTGGGTTTTTTTTTCTTCTTTTCTTTTAATTAATAGAGTCATTGCAGTTTTCTTATTAAATTAAAAAATTCGAGTTGTTGCCAATTTTTCTTATCATATTAAAAAGTCGAGTCATTGCAATTTTTCTTATTATATTAAAGGTCGAGTCGTTGCTATTTTTCTTATTATATTAAAAGTCGAGTCGTTGCAATTTTTCTTATTATATTAAAATTCGAGTCATTGTATTTCTTTTTTTTTTTTTTTTTCTTATTATATAAATTAAATATCGAGTCATTGAATTTTTTCTTGTTCTTTTTTTCTTTCTTCCCTTTTTTTTTCTTCTCATTAAATAAAAGTCGAGTCCTTGGATTTTCATCTTCTTAAAATAGAATCTTGTATTAGATTTGTAGTTTGTAAAAATTAGAGTCACGTTTCGTTAAATACTGTATGTGGACGTCGTGGCCTGCTGCAACTTGCACTACAGGAGTAGTGCACCTGGACACCAAAGAATGTCGATTTTTAATTCAGAATAATCATAAATTTTTTGTCTCTTTCATTATCATAATTGCATATTGTGTATGTATATATACGAGATATATACATATTTCATACCTACATGTCAACACAGTACTACCGCGGGTCGCTCAAAGGCCCTTATGCGGTAAATAATGCGAAAAGAGGATTGTAAAATCATTTTTACAACTTCCTAATTTTTATCACGAGTTGTTAAATGACTCATATGTGGTAACTATTAATATCATCATCGTCATCATCGTCATCGTTATCATCCTTTTTTAGTCCGATTCTGATTATTCCAATTATTTTGATATATTCTAATTATTCTGATTATTCTGATTAAAAATCTACAAGACTTGATGGAAATATTCAGCAAATATATGCCTGCATTCAGAAATGCAGATGATGTTAGGTGCGCAGTAAGTAAATGCCTGCATTCAGGAATGCAGATGAATATATATATATATATAGTAAGGATATATATTTCTCTATGAAGAATGATCAAAAATAAATGAGAGAATGCACTAATGAAAGTAGTTAATAAATAAATATTTTTAATATTTTTAATTTCGTGATATCGTTTATATGAAATGCAAATTATTTCATAATAAATAGAAAATTTATTTGTATATAGAAAATTATTTCACATATAATAATATAATCAAGTTGTATTTAAATAGTGTAAATAAATGAAAAGAAAATTTTGAATCGTTTTGATCAGAAATATGTAAGCCTTGCTAAATGAATGAAATGAAATGAAATGAAATGAAATGAAATGAAATGAAATGAAAGAAATGGCAGCCAGCACTCAGGAGTGCATATAAATATGTCAAGGATATGCATTTTTATTTCAATATTATTAACAAATTAATATGAAATGAGAAAGAGAGAAAGAGAGAGAGAGAGAGAGAGAGAGAGAGAGAGAGAGAGAGAGAGAATAATTATATAAGAAAGTATTATTATTGTTATATATATAAATGAAAGTTTTCAATAAAAAATATACAAAGAAGTAATAATGAATGATAATGATTTTTTAAGAAATGTTTATGGATATATAAAAATAATATGATTACCTTATTGGAATAAAAATGCATAAGTCTTGATATTATATAATTGAAACAATTGAAATGGCTTGCCTGCACTCAGGAGTGCATATGATAAGTTCACAGTAAGTACATGCCTGCATTCAATAATGCAGATGAATATATTATAGTAAGGATATACATTTCTTATGAAGAATGATCAAATATATGAATGATATAATGCACTAATGATAGTAATTAATAAATATTCTAAATATTTCCAGTCTCGTGATATCGTTTACAATAATAATGCAATTTATCTAACAATAAATAGAAAATTTTATTTTATTCGATATATAATAATAATCGATTTATATTTAAACAGTGTAAATAAATGAAAAGAAAAATTTTTTATCATTCTGATTAAAAAGATGTGTAAGTCTTGCTAAACAAGCGATATGATATGAAGATAACAGCCTTGCACTCAGGAGTGCTTAAAATATGTCAAGATTATGCATTTTTATTTCGAAATTATTAACAAATGAATATGAAATGAAAGAGAGAAAGAGAGAGAGAGAGAGAGAGAGAGAGAGAGAAAATAATAATATAAGAAAGTATGTTTATTGTTATATATAAATGATAGTTTTCTATAAGAAATATACAGAGAAGTAATAATGAATGATATGATAATGATTTTTTTAAAAAAATATTTACACATATATAAAAGAAATATGATTATTCTTTTGGAATAAAAATGCATAAGTCTCTTGGTATATAAATAAAGCGAATGAAAAGGCTGTCCCACACTCAGGAGTGTGAATGGAAATAATTCAGAATAGGTACAGGTTTGCATTCAGGAATGCATCTGGAATAATCAAGCATATAGATTTTTATTTCAGAATAATTATGAATTTTTCAATGTAATTATTAAATATTTACTACGTTTTTCTTTCCCCTATCATTCTTATATGAATTCAATTTTCATGATTATACATATATGAGATATATTTATATATATATATATATATGTGTGTGTCTGTATATATATCTTATAATATAATTATTTATATTTATAATATTTTTCTGGATTAAAAATCTATAAGACTTGATAAAGGATCAGGTTTTTGAAAAGTGCACGCCTGCATTCAGGAATGCAAGAGGCAAATAAAAGTGTTTGTTAAATAAAACTGTAGCGGGCAAGTGAAATGCATTAATGCATTATGAAATGCATTATGAAATAAATTAAGAAATTGTATTTGTTTGAATAAATTCATATGAAACATAATTAAAAACAAGAGTTTATATTTAATATATATATATAATATAATTTAATATATGATATATTTTTTTTTAATTTGTAATTTTGTAACTTTAAAACTTATGTATATAGATCTAAAATTGTACTATCTACCTTTTTTATTTTTTATTTCTTTTTTTTTTTTCTCTTTTTACTATAATAGTAGATGAATAAGAAAAGTGTCTTGCAAATGATGTATTAATAATATTTACGTCAGACACTCGATGTAATTGCATACTATACGCGTTAGTATTAAACGTTTCGAATAATAAAATGTTGTATCTATTGTATCTAAATATAAATCCGATCTCGATATGGAGTTATGGTCATAGCGGTGTACAAAATTGCGTATGCATTTTGTAATACGACGCAAGATGCAGTTTACATTTTTATTGTACTTTTTAACGCGGTCTTATCTATTTCTTAAACATTTTAATATGTTTACAGTGCATTTTTTTTTCTTTCTTTTTTTTTTTTTTATAACGTGTCTTGAATATTTTTTTAACATATATTTTAAGATATAACATTTAACAAACTTGAAATATATAATGATTTATTTCAATTATATTAAATGATAATTACATTAAATTAAGATAATTAAAAATTTTATAATAATCTTTCGATCACATCGATCATAATTTCTCTACTTTTTATCGTACGTATATTGAAAAATTTGTATAATATTTTGATTAGAATTGATTTTCTAATGCATCGAGAAATTGGAATGTTAAAAAAAAAGAAAAGAATGGCATTTGTTGGCCATATTAATTCTTCCTTTTTTTATTCCTTCTATTTCAGCGTTACAATCTTTGGCAAAAAAACAATATCTTTTTTTTTATTTTTCCTTTAATCATTTATATGTAATTGTAATGGCTTGTAATAGTCGTAAAATATGAAGTTATTTAGTTATCATAAATGAAAGTTTGAAGCCAGGGATTGTATAGAAAATTTCATCTTACCGCACATGCCCTTTTTTTATGTATAATTTTCTGTTATAGAAACTTTTTTATATTGAAAGATCGATATGTTGAATGGAGTATAAGTGAAAAAATAATTATCAAGTGTGAATCAGGTATACATCGATGATAATGATGTTCATCAATAAAATTATCCCTTGAAAAATAATGGTGAGTGTGAATATGAAGTGACAAAAAAGTCAAAAGGTTTTTAATAATAATGATGTAAAGTTTTCAATAATAATTTTTTTTTTTTTATAATAATGTCAGTGTATTATAAAATTTATGTGATTAAAGTGTTACAGATGTTCCAGTTAATAATAATGGATCAAGTTATGAGAATAATATTTTCTTTTCTCGCAACTTTTTTTTTTTTTTTTTTTTTTTTTTTTTTTTTTTTTTTTTTTTTTTTTTTTTTTTCTTTTTTTTTCTTTTTTTTCTTTTTTCTTTTTTTTTTCTTTTTTTTTTCTTTTTTTTTTTAATTTATCTTTAATATATGACAATTTTTGATATTGACATATATATTTAATTTGAATTTTAATTTTCAAAAAATAACATTGATATCTTCATTTTCAGAAATGACCATGCCATTTAATTATACATGCGTATTTTAATATTTATCCTATATATTTTATTGATATAATTGTTGTTGCAATATGTCCATAATTAAAACATGCATTGAATTTGAATTTATTTTTAGGGAATAATAATTTCATTGATATCTTCGTATTTACAGGCGACTGTCTTGTTTAATTGTACATATTGTGTATTTTAATATTTATCCCATATATTTTATTGAAATAATTGTGATTTTAATATGTCTATAATTAAAACATGCATTGAATTTTTATTTATTTTCAGAAAATAATAATGTTATTGATACCTTATGTTCACAGGTGACTGTGCTGTAAACATTTAATTATTTATCTTTATTATTATAATAATTTGTTTCTGTATAATGTGCATTATGTGTTTCAGGTTTAATACGATCATCATCATCATCATCATCATCATCATCATCATCATCGTTTTATGTATTATTTGATAATAATCATTTTCGTGTAATGTAACTTTTATATAGTTGTTTTATACATTCAACATGGCTATCATATTTATAATGCAGTATTATTTATATTAGGTATATAAGAATTGTTTGAATAATAATCATTATTTCTCTGTATGCATTTATTTTCAAATCTGTTTCAGATGCAGCGTATGGCTCATCGTTAATATATGGAATAGAGTATCAAAAAAAAAAAAAACAAAAAAAAAAACAAAAAAACAAATAAAAAGAGCTCTATTCTTTAATCGGGTAGGTAGGACGATATCAAACGATTCTATGGTTTTTCGTCCATCTCTAATCGATTGGAAAAAAAACTGTGACTCGTTTCGCGATTGCTAGTTTAATATTTTTTTTTTTTAATATATATATATATATATATATATATATATATTTATATAAATTTATAATTTAGATAATAGAGTCTTTTAGCCCGTGGGTCTCCGAAAGCAGCAACCTCCAAGTGGTGAGACCTGGAAATCGATATTACTATCGTTAAGAATATTTTATTTATTAATGCTTATATGAAAATAACGAAAGTACTGTCGAGCTAATGGCTGCATTTATTTAAATACAATCTAAATTCATTCAAAATTTACTTTTCTTTTTTTTTTTTTTTTTTTCTCTACGATAGTTCATTTTTTTCTTCGATTTGATACTATGCGATAAACAAATTCGATTTTTTTTCCTTTTTCCATCTTTTTTCCTTTCTTCTCTTTTTTTCTCTCTTTTTTTTTTTTATATATATATCATATACGCATACGTACAGAGATATATTGATAAATTCTTGATTAATTTTCAGTGGCCGTGATATCAGAATATAATCATTTTTGATTATATCTATCGGGCGTCAATGGATGACCAAAAAGAAATAAAAAAAAATATTGTCAATTTAAGTATCATGTTCAACAGTGAAATGGTGTTATTAATATCGTGTAAAAGAGCGAGAATTATTTTATTGTATAATATATGAAGAATGTTATTGCAATTAAATATCGTTAACTCTTTCATTTTCACAAAAATACTTTATTGGATACATTGCCTGAAGCTTTTCAATCGCTTGTCGATTCACAGTCAGTTTATAAATAAATTATTTCATTACGACGGACACACGTATATACGCAGATACACAATAACAGTAGTAGCAGTAGTAGCAGTAGTAGTAGCAACAATGGCAGTAGTAGACCAGTATATATGTACATGGTGTTCAATTCAAATTTGCACGAATTAATTACGATTAAAAACGATTTTAATTATCGCCTGTTTCACGATGCTAAAAGACATACACGACATACACACGCACACACACACACATATACACACAATATTCTCCTCCTACTTCTCTTGTTCGATATCGACAATCTCTTAGTTAAATGGCAATTCTAACGATTCTGATATCTGTATGGATTAAAATGACGCTTTCCTGTTAATGTTATCCGTAATAATCTTTTAGCTCCTATACGAGGGAAACATGCTACCAGATATCTGATATCTGTGTTATAATTGCGGATAATTTTCTCAGCTTTGATTCGAGTAACAAGATACGCAAGTAGTACGATGCGTGATCGCTTAATTTCGACCTTATATTCTCTTGATTATTCTTCGATCGAAATATCTTGCGATTAATGAGTTCGTTGTATATGCATATTCGGATATACGATATAATTACAAAAGCGAAAGGAAAAGGGTAAAAAATACGAGAGACGAGGAGATTACAGCTTTAATTCGTTCGACAATTATTTATAATTTTCGATATAAATGAATACGTTTTTTTTTCTTCTTTTTCCTTCTTCTTCTTTCTTTTCTTTTTTTTTTCTTTTTTTTTCTTTTTTTTTCTTTTTTTTTTTTTTTTTTTTTTTTAATAGTCTCTTTTCTTTCTTTCCTTTTTTTCGTATTAAAGAATGAAACAATATAAATCGTGCCGATTTAATTACGTTATAACCGGCTAATTAATAAATGCTGTCGTGCTTAATTTAGCGTAGAAGAGAAGAAGGGAACTTGAAAAGGATGATTTTCGAGGACGACAAAGGAACTTTTTCCCGCGTGGGGTTTTTTCCTTTCTTTATTTTTTTTCTTTTTCTTTTTCTTTTTCCTTTTCCTTTTTTTTTTTCAAGGCGAAGCAACAAAGCGTGGCCAAGGGGTGAAAGCATTCTTCTCTTGTCCATAAAAGTTTCAAGGAACAACGTTTAGGTACGTCTATATTGAGCTTTCTTGGAACTATGTGGGTATAGTTGTTAGATTGTTAGATTGTGCTTCTTGAGTGTACCTACTCATAATTGACCTTTCCGAGCAAAAGGAAGAAATGTTTCTTTCTTTTCTTCCTTTCTTCTCTTCTCTTTTCTTTTTTTTTTCTTTTTTTTTTTCTTTTTTTTTTTTTTCTTTTTTTTTCTCAGCGTTATTATCTTTTCTACTTTCCTTCGACGAAAAATGTCGGGACATTATCGATTATTATTTTTGTTCTTTCTTTCGATATTTTGTCGATCGATTATGTAACAGAGAAAAGTTTGAGCTCTTATCATCGTTGTCGTCGTCGTCGTCGTCAGCCCTTCGAACCCTTTTTTTTTGCTCGCCTAAGTCGCATCCATGTATGTAGGTACGTCGAACAGACATACAAGCTACCTATCTACCTATCTATCTACCTATCTACCTATCTACCTATCTATCTACCTATCTATCTACCTACTTGGTAATATTCGTGTAATCCGGCGCATTAGTTCTTGCCCCGTTGCGAGCGGAATTAATTAAAGCGTTTTTGCGTCCACGTGGCTTCACCGACTGAGAGCAATCAACATCGCGCCGTTGCTCTAATTGACGTTGTTTTGCATTAACGTTCCCGATCCAAACGCGTTCTCTTCCCATCGTTTTCGACGTAATCGATGCTACTTCGGAAAACGTTCATCCGTTTATTCTAAAACTTATTGAAATATTTACTAGAGAGAAAATAATAATAATAATAATAATTATTATTATTATTATTATAATATCATTACATTATGTAATAATATTATTATTAATTAGTACAATATTATTATTAATTAGTACAATGTTATTAATATTATTAATTAGCAAAACAATAATAATAATAATAATAATAATAATAATAATAATAATAATAATAATAATAATAATAATAATAATAATGATTATGATGATTGTATTTTTTTTTATTATTGTTATTTCTTCGTCTTACACACCTGGAGAGTAAAAAGATCAAGACGGATAGTTTTGAAATTGAACAAGAAAGAAAACGAAAATACGTCTTTGTACGGTGGCTGGCGATCATTTAGCGAGGAATGAAATACAGACAATGCAAAAACGTTTCTAACTCTACTTTCGCGGTACCTACGTCACCCGGCATGCTTTCTCTCTTTCTCTCTCTTTTTCTCTCTTTTTCTTTCTCTCTTTTTCTCTCTCTCTTTTTCTCTCTATTTCTGGGCTTGGTTCGTAAGCGAACATATTTTTGGATTTATGCTGACATTCTAGGGAATATGAATCGTGTAATAAAGGCAAAGCTCCTACGGTTTGTTCCGGACAAAGTGCAAAACAAACGTCGTTACGAGTTTAGTCAATGCATTACGGTGACTAATCGATAATTATTTCTTTCTAAATATCTTTTTTCATTTTTCCTTTCCTCTTTCCTCTTCTTCTTCTTCTTCTTCTTCTTCTTCTTCTTCTTCTTCTTCTTCTTCTTCTTCTTCTTCTTCTTCTTCTTCTTCTTTTATCTTCTTCCTATTTCTTCTATCTTTCTCTCTTATACGTAAAAAAAATTTATCTTCATTTTACCTTATCTTGATGATTAGAAACTTCATCGCATCAACAGATTTCTCGCGAATAATTCATAATTTGTACTTTCTTCGTATGATAAATCTGTAGTAATAAAGTAGATCAAAAAAATCAGTACGATGCAAGCGGAATAGTCGAAGATAGAGGGAAGGAGAGAGAGAGAGAGAGAGAGAAAGGAAGAGAGGAAGAGAGGAAGAGAGGAAGAGAGAGAGAGGGAAGAGGGAGAGGGAGAAGGAGAGGGAGAAGGAGATTCGATACGACACGCGAGCCGGAAACCGCCTTTCGACACGCCTCGTCGCTCCTTTTGCGAACACCTAAAGAAGTAGACACGGACAAAATCGATAGCAACTGCATCGTTGAGATTACCTTGGTCTCTCTCTCTCTCTCCTCCCCACCTCCCTCCCTCTCTCTCTCTCTCTCTCTCTCCTTTTCTCTTTCTCTTTCTCTCTTTCTCTTTCTCTCTTTCTCGCTCATTCTCTACGACTCGTGTACGCTCGTATACATCGAGAATAAGGAGTTTGAGCAAGTCTACGTGCAGGGAGAAAACGACTCGTGACTACCTTCCGCATAGCGAATGCACGGACTCTTAGTGGAAAGAAGAGGAGAAAGAGGAGGTGGAGGTGGAGAAAGAGGAGGTGGAGGTGGAGAAAGAGAAGAAGGTAAAGAAAGAGGGCAAGAGGAGAGACAGAGAGCTTTCTGTAAAAGGAGAAGAGAACGAAACCGTCGTAGGATCCACGAGAGAACATCTTACGTTCGTACCAACCCTTTGGAAAGACGACTATTTGCTTACATTCCGCCCTATCTTTCCCCTCGCCTCTTTTTTTTTTTTTTTTTTTATTTCTTTTTCTACTCTTTGTTTTCTTTTTTTTTTTTTTTTCTTTAAATCTTTTTTTTCCTCTTTTTTTTTCCACTCTTTCTGTTCAACCCCAAGCTCTATCTATCCACTACCACCCTCTCCTTCCACTCTATCTAGTTCGTTCTTAATCTCTTTTTATTTCTCTCTCTATCTCTATCTCTATCTCTATCTCTATCTCCATCTTTATCTCAGTAGTCTCTCTTTCCATTGATCTATCATTTGAACATAGAGAATTATTAATGACATTTACCAAAGTATCGTTAATTGACTCCGATTTTATTACTCTGTTCATCTCTTTCTTTCTTTCTCTCTTTCTCTTTCTCTCCTTTCCTTTACTGCTCCAAAGCATCGATGACATCTTAATGAATATCCTCCTCCTCCTCTTTTCCTCCTCCTCTTTTCCTCCTCCTCTTTTCCTCCTCCTCTTTTCCTCCTCCTCTTTTCCTCCTCCTCTTTTCCTCCTCCTCTTTTCCTCCTCCTCTTTTCCTCCTCCTCTTTTCCTCCTCTTCTTTTCCTCCTCTTTTCCTCCTCCTCGATTAAGATCGGACAGATCACCTCCTTTTTCGATGTCTACCGTTTGTAGAATATCATTTGGAAAAAATCGATTCATCGTGTTCCTTGTCGTCTCTTGATAAAGACGAGAAGAGTTTTTATCGAAGGGGAAGCCGATTATACAACGAGCGAGGAATCGCAAGAGAAAAAAAAAATTTGACGGCAGTCGTACCATAATTTTCTTCGCCGGTAGAACCAATCGATTATCTTTCTGTTCCTCGAATGGAACGTCCGAAGTGATTTCTAAAGAAAGAAAATGACTAAAAGTGGTTATATTATCGTGGAAAGAAAAGGAATAAGTTTGTAGATATGTTTAGACAGATATATATATATATATATATATATATATATATATATATATATATATATATATGTACATATATATGCACAGAAGGAATATATATATATATATATAGCACGGATAACTTGTTGCATCGTTGTTGCGTTGGCTAAGCATTTGTTTTATTAATCGATCGTTTGTTATCGATAACAAAATAATAAAAAAAAAAAAAACAGAACTCTATTTGAACGACGTGGTATCAAGCGGTTAATTCATTTAAATCTCTTCGTAAAGGATAACGAACGTCACGTTCTAATTAATCGCGGATATAATTAATTAATATAAAACAAATATTAATGGACAAAAAACTAAATAAATAAATAAATATATATATATATATATAGACGTGAAAGCGAGAACAAAATAAAAACGAGACGAGATGAATTACCGTACTCTCTCAGCGAAACAAAACACGTTTTTTTCCTCCTGGCAACACGAAAATGGTCAATCTGTCTTTTGTAAATGCTAAAAGCTCGTTAACTCGATGAATTGCGCTTAAATAAAAATACTTTCTCGCGACGTTTCGTTGATAATATCATGACGTATAATATATATATATTATATATATTATATATACATATAATATATATATATTATATATAATATATATATATATATATATATATATATATATAGATGTATTTTTTTTTCTTTTGTGTGATAGAATCACGTGAGGGATTAAAGTTATCTCGTTTGTATTATTAGTTACAAAAAAAAGGAAAAGAATCAATATAACGAGAGAAAACATAACGACGACGAGACTACGACTACGACAACGATCATTCTTCATGTTTTGCGTTAAAATTTCATTAGAATAATTTACAACAAATCTATACGCGAATTCGTTTGAAACAATTCGAAAGAAATTCGAGAAGTTTATCCCAACTAAATGGAATTTCAATTTTCTCGTGACGAGATTCTAATTCGGTTAAAACTAGACGCAAAGGCAACGACGACGACGACGACGACGACAACGACGACGACGACGACGACAACGACGAAGACGACGACAACGACGAAGACGACGACGACGACGACGACGAAGACGACGACGACGACAACGACGAAGACGACGACGACGACGAAGACGACGACGACGACGACGGTGGCGGATTAAAATCCATGCGGAAGAAGGTCGTAAGTCTCTTGGGATGAACTTGCTTGAAAATGGAGAAATAACGAGACGGCGAAAGTTTACGCGATATCTTGGAAATATCTAACCGCACTAACATAAACGGGCACACAAAGAGGAAGAGAATGGGGCGAATCTTATCGGCGAAAAGTTTCGGCGGGAAAAGTCGAGACATTCGAAAACAAGTAATCAAACTAGTAAAGAAGAAAAGGGAGAAATGAGTGTGGTGATAAAAATGAAACGAGATCAGGAAATTTGTAGATACCGGCTAAAGCAAAGCAAAGCAAAGCAAAGTAAAGCAAAGGAAAGAAATTTTGACCGTACAATTTCTCTTTCTCCCTTTCCCTCTCCCATTTCCACTTCCACTTCCCATGTTCTCCCACCCTTTTCACAATATCCCCCTCTCTTTGCTTTTTAGTGTACGAGGAAATGTGGAAATCCTGTAGCAACGTATATACAGAGATATCTCTCACGTTCGTTCGTTCGTTCGTTCGTTCCATCGTGCCGCGCAATGTTGATTTTTTACTTGGCGCTTTTATCTGCCTGAAAAATCGTCCGCTCCCTTTTATACAGGTGCGACACACCGGCACGCTATACCGAGCCTCCTCTCCGCGATCCCCCTTTCTCTCCACACCTCCTCTTATTCCTCCTCCCTTCTAAAGCACCACTCAACGTTGAAGCCTCATCCCCATCGTTCGTGCTCATACCTATATCCCAACCCCAACCCCAACTTCAACCCAAACCCATCCCCTTGGCATCTCTCGGACTCTCTTGCTACTACTACTACTACTACTACTACTACTACTACTATTACTATTACTACTACTGTTGCTGCTGCTACTGGCGCTACTACTACTATACTGGTACAGCTACTGGTGGTGGTGCTGGTGCTGCTGCTGCAGGCAACCAACGCCCACCAACCAACGACAGCAACGGTAACTCCGATCCTCTTCTCATCCTTCTTCTTCTTCATCCCTATCTATCTATCTATATATATATAAATATATATAAACATATATACATTTATATATATATATATATATATAAATGTATATATGTATGTATGTACGTATGTATGTATAGTTATATCGGTGAATACGAACAGTTGGTGAGATCGATACAAGTTTCATAAATTAACTCTCTCTTTCTCTCTCTCTCTCTCTCTCTCTCTCTCTCTCTCTCTCTCTCTCTCTCTCTCTCTCTCTCTCTCTCTCTCTCTCTGTCTGTCTCTCTCTCCCTCTTTCTCTTTCTCTGTCCTCCGTTCTCTTGTATCTGCACGACGGTGGTACACGAGCAAAACAAGTAACGTTCGTTCCGCGCCTCCTGTAAACGTGATTCCGCGCCAGCCAAGTTCGTCCGCTCTTCCGCATTATCGCCCTTTATCTCCTTTCGTTCGTCTCCCTTTTCCCTTTCCTTCGATAATTTATGATTCTCGTCGAGGATATACGTTACGTTCGCACAAGTTACAACGATATTTCGTTGAGATAAAAACGTCGGTCGAGCTCTTTGAAATCGATTTTGATAAACCCTTTTATTTTTCGAGTTTTCCCGAAGGAGGGAAGGAGGCTGAAAGATAGATAGATAAAGAGAAAGATAGATAGATAGATAGAGAGAGAGAGAGAGAGAGAGAGAGAGAGAGAGAAAGAGAGATTTTAATTAAAGACGATTTTTTTTTTTTTAAGTTTGATTAAATCATTCGTTGGAGAATTTATTTGTGATATCGATCGAAATTAGTAGAATATAGTAGTTGTATTCGAGATGTAAGATAAAAGTCTGTTAGCGATGGATTAAGCTTTGCATAAGGAATATACCTCGGAGGCACGACTTGCTATTAACTCAAATCAAATTTACATGAACGGATGAATCGCATAATTCGACGATAAAATTCTTAATTCAAAATGATAACGTAGCTGTTTTCCATTTTCTTTTCTTCTTTTTATATGTATGCTTTTTTTTTTTTTTATTTATTTATTATTATTATTTTCTTTTTTCTTTTTTTTTTTTTTTTTCACAAGAATCTCTAAAACATCCACTTCTTCCTTTTTATTATATATATATATATATATATATATATATATATATATATTTCTTTTTATTATAATTAAAATAATATTTAAGATAAATTTTACTGTAGGTATTAGATGAAATAAAATGTTTAATCAGGAAGTTTCGTTTATTATAGGAAAAAAGAATTTAATCCGTAAATCTGTAATCTGTAAACTATCGTGGCAATCGTCAGTTCGCTTGCCCGTAGGCTTTTAACAAACGGACGATCGCGAACGTAATAACTGGAACTCGCGGTTATGTGCACCCGTTAACTATGCCTAGCGAGTGAATTATACACGGTGAATCGATGGACCATATAATGTCATGAAATGACTCACAATGTATCTCGACTAGGGCAACGGCAATGCTACACACGGTGAATATAACGAGAGAGTTACTGTTCCCGGAGCTATATGGGTACTGCACTTTCCTGCATTTATCACCGTACGCCCGTTAAATCGCTTCTATCGTGGACTCAGCTGCCCTGTCGTATGGTCATTGTTTGATAAATTTTACATTCTATTTAATGTGCAATATAAATTAAAAATTAACCAAAAGAAAAAAGAAATAGTAAAGAAAAGGAAATAAGAAACGAAAAAAAAAAATTAGTAATAATAATAATAATAATAACAACAATGACATAATGCAAATAATAAAACGAGACAAGTCGAAGAAATTAGATACTGTATAATAAAATTTTCGTCGTGGTATAAAAAAGAAAAAAAAAAAAAGAAACTGGTGAATAATAGTTGCATAAAATCGAATTCATATTCGTTCATGTTGTTCTGCCACCTGCTACAGAAAGAAAGAAAGACACACACACACACACACACACACAGAGAGAGAGAGAGAGAGAGAGAGAATGTTAACAAGTAAAAAAAAGCGTTGTACTAATGCACACGTCCAAGAGATTTGACGAAATTTCAGTGCTCCGCGATACTGAGCAGAGTTTTAAGGGAATTTTAAATTCCGCTGACGGTGCCGTACCATCCAGATATTCTTTGAACACACAGCTGCACATTTCGCATTCCTATACACAAGCGTATAAATATATGTATATATACAATAAAGAAACATAGAATGCGCGCACACACGCACACGCACACGCACACACGCACACGCACACACGCACACACACAGGTACATCGCCGATATAGCTGCTCCGATATAGTAACGAAACTCGTCGAGGGAAGCTTATTTCGTCGGCACGCTGCTGCTTCTAACCCGTATCTGCTCAATCAATGAAAGTTGGCAGACTGTTACGAGTTTATGAAATACTGCCTCGGAAACGTGGTCGTTTTATATAAACACCGTATACGAGAAAAAAATCGTTGGTGAGAAATCTTTTTCTGTTCGGACAAATGAACGTTTGTTTCGTCGAAATAGATGATCAAAAAAGGATCGTATATCGTTGCTCTGATAAAAAAGTAGAATCAGAATTTGAAGAAGTAATTTTCCAATTGTCGTACAATTGTTAGATGAACGATAGGGATCCGTTTTATGGGATCCTATCGCAAATCCATAGAATAATTTTTAAACGTAACCTGTGGAACAAACCCCAATGGACGAACCAGTTTCGTTTTATAGGATCGTAACAAACTGTACGATAATTTTTAAACGTAACCAGCATTACGATCTCAATGAAGTTTTATAGGATTATGACAAATCGCATATTGTACAAATAAAATGAGTTATATCTAGTCGCGAATGTACAAATGTATAAAATTTGAGGAATTTTTGTTTGTGAAAACAAAAAAAAAAAAAAGAAAAAAACGAAAAAAAGAAAACGATAAAAGAGAGAAGGAAAGGAAGAACGAAAGATAAGCGGGGCGGAGGAGTGGGGTGGGGTGGGTTAGAGGGTGGGGGTTTAAAAGGGTAAATCGTCGTCCAACGTCGGAGATCCATTGTCCTAGTACATGTTCGAAAACATTGGGTAGTATTTGTCTACTTATTCGGAGCAAATTCGTTGTACGCCGTGTCAACGGCGGCATCCACGGAAATGCGAGGGATCAAAGCCGGATTTGAAGATGCAAATGCACTCGAGAGCGACATTTGCACGTGTCCTTTTCTGTTCTCCATCCTCCTTTTCTTCCACCTTCTCTGTGATGTACGTGGAGAAACGTACGTGCGGTCGGTCACGCGTGCGCCGTTCGCATGCATGCGCGCCGTGTGTGAGAACATTACGATAGATCCCCTTTAAGAAGTCCAAAAGCTCGTGTGCAACGTGACGGCTGGAATAATGCGAAAGCTCGAACAAAAAAGTGCGTAAAGAGAAATATACGTGTTTTTTTTTTTCTCCAATCCGGCAAGATATATATATATATATATATATATATATATATATATATATATATATATATATATTGGATTGGCAACTAAGTGATTGTGGTAAGTGTAAAGTCCATCTATCGATAAAATCCGCAATCACTTAGTTGCCAATCCAATATTAGGTGGATCAGAAAGTAATGTCGTTTCTGGGCATGTCGATATTTGATTGTTAAAAATTGTTAAAAATTGTTAAAAATTGTTAAAAATGTATTCGTTTGAATTTAATTTAAGAAAGCGACATTACTATCCATTTCCCCTAATATAATATATACCTATCTTTCTTTGCGACAATTTTTTCTTTTTCTTTTTTCTTTTTCTTTTTTCTCTCGTTTCCAAATCGCGCGTATAGTAAAAAAGTTTTGATCTTTCTCTTGTTTTTTCTTTTTTTTTTTTTCCTTGTGTTTTATTCTTTATCTTTTATTTTTTATTATTATTATTTTTTTTTTCTTCTTCTTCTTCTTAATCGTCGTGTATGTACTACCAGACTTTTCAAATATACACCGTGATGACAATTATGATTATTAATATTTAGACAAGGCGAAGAGGAATTATTTTTTTGTCGAATGTTATAACACTCGACAAAATATCATTATGTAGATGCTCTTGAGAAAAGTAGTCTGATGATATCTGGGTGTACATACTACAATCACGAGAATAGTTGTGTGAAAGATAAGAGGATAACAGAGTAAAACACTCAGTCTGCCATTGCGTTATATATAACTACTAGTCCGAAAGCCAAACCGTAAGCTTTTGAGAGAAGAGGTGCGAGAGAAAGTAGAGAGAGAAAGAGAGAGAGAGAGAGAGAGAGAGAGAAACAAAAAGAGAGAGAGAGAGAGAGAGAGAGAGAGAGTTTATTGTTCCGCGCCACTTTCCCAAACCTTAAGCGCGTGAATCCTCGAAAGGCGCTTTCCAAAAGTGTTCTTCGAGTTTGAGTAAACCCAAGGAATTACCTTAATACCGGACGTTACATTTCATTTAACCTATAGACACCATTTTCATTGTGATTCATTGTAACGAACTTTTCATCTCTTATATCGTTCGTTCTCGTAAAAATAATCTCGAAGGTCTTTCTAGTGTTCTTTTTTTCTTTTTTTTTTTTTTTCTTTTTCTTTTTCCCCCCTCCTTATTTTACAATATAACGAAATACTTCCGACAATATCACGATAGAGATAAAAGTATATATTGCTGTTTACTACATGACTAATAATTTTACTTATCGCAATATTGGCCGACTTTTTTTACCTCCTCCTTTTTCATCCCCTCCTCCTCCTTTCTCTCTCTCTCTCTCTCTCTCTCTCTTTCTCTCTGTCTCTCTTTCTCTCTTTCTCTCTCTTGGTTTCTCTCGATGAACATGGCAACCTGTAAATTTCAAGAACGACGTTATCACAAAGACGATAAACTGTTAGCTTTAATCCAACGTGGGTAAAGTAGTGGTACGTTCTAGTTTTATCCCAGTACGGTCCATTACCTCTACGTTCCTGTCCGATATTATTAAATGTCGTCGACATGTTTTACGTTTTTCTAAAACGTTTGCATCCTACCTGTCAACCCCCTCTGTGTTATATTTTAGAATGTATTTTTTTTCTTTCTTTTTTTCTTTCACTTTTTTTTTTTTTCTTTTTTCTTTTATACTCTCATGAATGAAGTTGAAAATCGAAATGGACAGTTTTTTCTTTGTTTCTTTTTTTTTTCCAATGATTCATCGCAATATACGATTAATTTCATTAATTATCGACGACGTCTCCTTAGCTCGAGATCTTTATTATCGAAATGTCATATGGAGTTTCAGCGAATTCTTTTTCAACGGATTCCCGAAGAAGAAAGGAAAAAAAAATAAAAGAAAAAGAAAAAAAAAAGAAAAGAAAAAAGCATAGCTCTCCCCGTAGATAGTATTTTCTCTCTAGTAAAGAGCGAGCAAAACGTTTCTAGAGTTTTAACGTCGAGAAGTTCGTTTCGAGCGCGCGGGACATCAGATATCTAGCCACTGGAGCACTTTCGTTGCCAAGCAAATCCCGAGGCGATCGAAAGTTTTTTTCGTTTAGAATTAAAAGCGACGACGGAGAATGGAGAAGGGAAAAAAAAGGACAAAATAAATAAAAGGAGTAAAAAGAAAGAAAAAAAAAAAAAAACAAAAGAAAAAGAAAAAGAAAAAAAAAGAAGAAGAAAAGAAAGAAAAAAGAAAAGAGAAGAAGAGAAGAGAGAAGAAAAAGAGAAAGAGGAAAGAAATAAGAGATAAAATAAAATCGACTATCGATTCTCCCTCTCGTCGTCGACTATGTCGAACAGTTTACATCTACGGTTTAGGGCGACGATAACTGATCGTAAACGATTTAAACAAGATCAAGAGAATTCGTGAAAGATTTCTTTTCCCTCTATCGAATGGTATATACTCGTATAGCGAGAGTTTTCGATAATAATGGAATTGGATTTGAGGATTGAGGGTAAGAAAAAGAAGAAGGGGAGTGGGATGGGAAAGGGGCATGAGGAGTAGGGGGAGTTGCTCCGTGAAAATTTCAATTAAGCGATCGAGCGAGAAGAGAAAGAGGGACGTATTCAGGTCACCGTGAACACGTTCCCCGACGATATCTGATAAACCAGAAATCGTCCAACGTGTCCTCATCTCTCTCTTTCTCTCTGAATATTTTTTCTTCTTCCTCTTTCTTTTTGCTTTTTTTTTACGATAGGTATCGAAAATGGATAGACAAAGGTGGGGAAAGAAGAAGTACGAGTTTGTTTGAAAACGTTCAACATTCTCTATCGAATATCAAAGTTTTACGAGCTGGCTAGATGCGTAATGTACACGTTGTTCCATCAATACTTGTCGGGAGATCAGTAATGGACATTGCAGTTTGGAAAATTTATCATTGATCATAAATCAGGGAGAAATTTTCAAAGAGCTAAGCAAAGAGTGAAAAAGAAAGAGAATGAGTGAGAATAAGTATGAGAATTGAGTTTCATCATTAAGCGCTTGTAATCGATCGTTTATAAGTATATATAATTGCAGAGATCATTTCAAAGGTCCATTTCTTTTATATTATCAATTTTCTCTTTCGAGTTATGATAATTGAAATAATCTTTTTAATATTATTATAATTGTTACTGCTAACATGCGACTCGATGAACCAAAAGGAAGTTAAAATAGATCGTACTAACTAATGAAAGGAAGGTTTAAGTTAATGAGCCAAAGGGTTCTATGCGAAGTATAGTACCATTCGTAAAAAGAATTTCATGAGAATGAATGAATGAATGAATGAATGAATGAATGAATGAAAGAAGGAAGGAAGGAAGAAAGAAAAAAAGAAAGAAAGAAAGAATTGCTTGTATAAATCGTTCTTTCGTTATAAAATCGTTCTAAAATTTCCCGTTAGTTCGACGATCATTATCATGTTACGCTTTCGTATTCATCTTAAACATCATTCGAAAGAAAAAACGAACGATTTAATTTTATGATTACGGTTTAAATTTTTAAACCATAACCATAAACGATTCTTGAGTAAATGTTTAAAGTAAATAAATTGTTTTCTTAAGGATAAATTTATTCACGAGTATAAAAGTAATAATAAATTATTGATTGTTTGGACAAAAAAAAAAAAAAACAAAAAAAAAGAGACCAGAAACAAAAGAAAGTTCGAAGAAATTTTATCGACGACAGTGATCTAGCGATAAGATTTCTTTTTTTTACTCCCTGCCTTTGTTGTTCTTTTTTCTTTTTAATATTTCATTATCATTAAAACTCGTTAGAAATACATTTGGAAATGTGATTTCGGGTAGACAAATTCGAGTATTCCTTTTTCTTTTTTTTTTTTTTTTTTTTTTACTTCTTTTTCCAGTGGATAACGAATGCGCGCGCACAAGTCACGCTCGTCGCTGTACCCTCTTTAAAGTTTCATGCCTCGTGGGAATGGGATAGCAGCAGTAGGTAGATAGCTAGGTGTGGGGGTGGTGTGCAGCCACTCTTAAGCGTTTTGGATCGCACCAAGCTCGACGCGTGCACACAACCAACCTCCGACATATTTTCTATTTTACTGACCTTTTTCTAGTATTCCTTCTCGTGTCACTTTTGTTTTCTTCCTTTCTATTTTACTTTTCTTTACGTGTTCTTTTTAAATCTTTCCTATATTTTTTCTTTGCCTCCTCTTTCCCCCCCTCCCCTTTCCTATCCTTTCCTTTCCTTTCCTTTCCTTTCCTTTTCTTTTCTTTCGCATTAAATTTTAACGAGAAACGTCGACCCCGTTGGATGACGCCGTGCCTGTTAATCTTTCTTCTTTCATTTGATATCAAGAAAGTAAATATCTAATTGTAAGTTAAAATTAATCTCGATAATACGTTCGTAAAAAATATTTAAATAGATGTTCTATCATTTTTTTTTTTTTTTTAATTCTTCTTTTATTCGTCCGACACCATTAAAATGTAACACGTGATAATAATGGAAGAAAAATTATTATTCTTTCTTTACTTCTGACGTTACTTAAAATTCGAACGAGAATTCAACGAAATGGCTATCTAGATATATTATATTGCACGGGAATCTTTCGTTCGAAATTTCTTTTTCTTTCTTCTTTTCTTTTTCTTTTTCTTTATTTTTTTCTATCGTTTTTACGTTTTTTTACTTTTTTCCTGCGAGAGAGAGAGAGAGAGAGAGAGAGAGAGAGAGGGAAAGAGAGAAAAACAAAAAAATCGATATATCCTTTTTCACACCTCTTTTTTATTCGACCGAAGGACCACAAGCACGTATCGGATGATAATAGAAAACTTTTGAAAGCGCTTTTCCCTGC
>NC_060971.1:2175825-2200825 GCF_910589235.1 Vespa crabro | reverse complement strand
TGTATACTCTACTTCAAACTGATTTTACTTTCGTATTTCCCTTTTTTTTTTCCTTTTTTTTCTCTTTTTCGAAAATTCATTTCGAGCGAGTCTCTACGTTGAACGACGTCGAGACGACGAGAATTTTTGCGGATACTTTTTCATCTTCTATTTTCGTGAACGATTCTAGCCCCTTTGACGGTTCGATTTTCCGTGCACCGTCGGTCTCACACGTGGTCGTTATTCCTTTCATTTCGATGTCGAGAATCTTTCATTTCTAATCAAACGTTTCCTTCGATCTCGATTTTCTTTTTCTTTTCTTTCTTTCTGTTCTTTTTTTCTTTTTTTCTTTTTTCTTTTTTATTTCCTACTTTCTTCTCTTTCCTATTCGATTCTTCTTTTTCATCTTTTTCCTTTATCGTTCATTCATTTTTCGATTACTTAATTATTCTAACATCGAGAATCATCTTATTTCAGTAATAATAGTCTCGTAAAAAAGAAAGAGAGCAAAAGATTTTTTTTTACTCTCTCGCTCTCTTTTTCCCCTCTCTTTCTCTTTCTCTCTCTCTCTCTCTCTCTTTTTCTCTCTCTTTCTCTTTCTCTCTCTCTCTCTCTCTTTTTCTCTCTCTTTCTTTCTCTGTCTCACTCTCTCGCCATCTGTTTTTTTCCTGAGGGAAGCTAATTTTCAGAAAGCTCTTGTTTTTCCTCATAATACCACCGACGTACCTATTCAAGATAAACATCCTTAGTAAGATCTAAGACAAACGTTCAATAATGAGAGAGCTGCCGACACGAGAAACAGTCTCTGTGTTTCCTTTGATTCCTTGTGTATGTATTATTAATATATACATACATACATACATACATATATTCTTATTATTATTATTATTATTACTATTATTTTTATTATTATTATTTACTGTGACTTATCGCGTTGGAGCTAACAAATGTGATAATGAAATTATATTTCTAGGAGAATCGTCATATCCTTAAGGAACATTAATCATTCGATGATAATTCGTATGATAATATTATCCAAACTGTCACAATTATTATCATTATTATTAATATTATTATTATTATTATTATTATTATTATTATTATTATTATTATTATTATTATTATTATTATTTATATAATAAATGTATTATACTCAACCTTTTTCAAAAGGCATGAAAATATATTCCCTCTTTACGACAACGACGACGACGACGACGACGACGACGACGACGACGACGACGACGACGACGACAACGGAGACGACGACGACGACAACGGAGACGACGACGACGACGACGAGGAGGACGACGACGACGACGACGTTACTGCTCGAGGAAATTGCGAGCTTGAAAAATGGTTCGATCGATCATCGGCCGCGTACTGAACAACGTTTCGAACCGTTCGTGACAAATGTAGGTAGATAGGTAGGTAGGTAGATAGGTAGATAGATAGTTAGATAGATAGATACGTATGAGGATATACGAGAAAGAGAAAGACATACGAAGACAGAAAGAGAGAGAGAGAGAGAGGGAAAATAGTTGAAAAAAATTTATCGTAAATAAATTTCGAGTCAAAGATTTCGATGAATATGAATCTGGATATGGATATGAATATGTATATGTATATGTATATGGATTACGCAGATGATTACATTGAAGAACGTCATTGATTCGACGATTAGTTTCGTTTCAAAGAAACGAGTTTTCTCGTTGCTTACTAATATTATACTTTAGGGGTTGATGGTAATGTCGGTGATGGTTGATGGCGATGGCGATGGCGATGGCGATTGGTAGTAGTAGTAGTAGTAGTAGTGTAGTAGTAGATTATACAAGCAAAGGATATCGTAAATTCGTGCAACGCTAGAAAAGCCAGGAGAATTAATATTCTTGGGAATGCCGACGGCGGCATCGTCGTCGTCGTCGTCGTCGTCGTCGTCGTCGTCGTCGTATCGGCATCGTGTACGGTTTATATCCATCCGTGAAACTCTCTAGCTTTGCCGCCTTGTCAACGTGCCTCGCAAGTATTTCAATTTGCAATTGCATTCTACGCTCTCTCGAGTTCCCCCTATCCTCCACTTTCGTAACTCCCTTTTCAACCACTCTCCCTTCTCTCTATCCCTCCCTCCCTCCCTCACCATCAAGCGCATCCACGGCCTTGGAAATTTAAACGGGATGCAACGATTCGCGGGAATACATTTGCATTACTTAGCTGTACATCGAATATCGCGATATTTAGTTGTCTTTGTTGTGTTGTTGTGTATATATATATATATATATATATATATAAATATATATATATATATATGTATATATATAGGTATGTGTAAAGATAGGAATTTCTCATACAACTAATGAAAAGCGACGTTATCCTAAATACATTGCATTCCAATTGCATTACATTGCACTCATACGTATTATGTTCGCATCACAGAAAGATATCTCGTACGATTCGATACGTTGTACAGTACTAGCAATTATTCTGTCTCTCTCTCTCTCTCTCTCTCTTTCTTTCTCTCTCTCTCTCTTTCTTTCTCTCTCACTCTCTCTGTCTCTCTCTCTCTCTTTCTCTCGATTTAATCCCTAAACAAATAACTATCGAAACAATCAATCACTATTCCGACATTTCCCTAGTTTCGAACTGTCAAAGCTCTTGCCAATAGATCGAATAGAAATTCTAGATACGCGTACGTAGGTGATCGCGTGCAAACGCGAATGAAATGTCTAAGGAGAAATAGAAAGAGAACATCCTGTGCTTTAAAAGTTCTTTTTTTCCTTTTCTTTTTTTTTCTTTGCTTTTCCTTTTTTTTTTTTTTTTTTTTTTTTTATCGTACTAGCCATCCGTAATTATCGTTCCGGTATTAACATACTATCTGATTTTCTAAGTACGTTTTAATAATGCCATGGTTAACTCACTAATTCCTTTGAGATCGTGTTCACTCGTGATAGAGTTCTATCTATCTATCTCACTCCCTCTCTTTCTCTTTCTCTCTCTCTCTCTCTCTCTCTCTCTCTCTCTCTCTCTTCATTTCTCTGAGCATTTTTGTAAAGGAGAAAAGGAAGATACGGACACCGTCGTGCTGATGGTTAAAACCTTCAGCAGGAAGAAAGCTATAATCGTTATGCAAAGCTGTAGTCTGGTAGAGATAACCGTGGTAGGGCCACTTAGAACGAAGCTCTCACTAACCTCTGGGCAAAACGATTTCCCCGGTGTGTCCAACGTTTTATAATAGACGAAAAGAAAGTGGAAGCTTGGTTAGACCAAAGTAGAATTAGAAGAAGAAGAAGAAAAAGAAGAAGAAGAAGAAGAGAAAAAGAGAACAACTTGCGCGAAAACGTTGTTGCGATAAGAGTGAGAAGGAACATGGTATCCTACAAGAGCTTAATTATTTCTCGATCTTACTAACGTACATAGGTACGTACGGGGGTGGGGGGTGAGGGAATGGGAGTAAAAAGCGAACAAATGTTTTAATACCTTATATCAAGAATATGTGACCGTACTCTCGAAAACAATTTTCAATTATTATTCCTTAATTGGAGATAATTTTTAATACGTTTTAACACCAACAATTTTGACTGTGGACACGATCATCGATTTGATCGATTAATTTTCAACGTTATAATGAATAATATTAATTTAATAACGAGGAGAAAGTGAATTGCTCGATTAAAATGATCATTTTAATCGAACGAATTATTATTTATCAACACGTTGAATCTTGTTATGTCATATAGGTATGTCATATAGGATTTATAAGCAAAACGTCTATAAACTGGTTGGTGATGTTTACCGAAAGAAAGTGCACAAGGGTATAGGTATATAAATATATATATATATATATATATAAATATATATATATATATAAATATATATATGTATATATGAGTATGTGATATCTAAATCGATTCGAGATAGATATAATTCGGAATGTGGAAAAATAAATCCGTTCTACCCCTTTTTACATACTATTCGGCAGATATTTCCCGGTCCTGGATAAATGCAATCTCAGAATACTCAAGTGCGCAATAACACTTTTATTATGATTCGAGTATTTCCATTCGAATTCGCTAGGCGGTACCCCGTTTCTTCTCGGTTATTGCATACAGCAATAGATAGATGCAAAATTTCTCGAGATCGATTTATAACGTCGTCGTAGGTACTCGTAAGTTCGATAACGGCGGTGACTTTCTGTTCCCTTTACGATCTTTTCGAAAGAAAAATCAAAGAAAAACATTGGAAAATTTTGATCGAACGTTTCTCCCTCTCTCCCTCTCTCTCTCTCTTTCTCTCTTTTTCTATCTATCTATCTATCTATCTATCTATCTATCTCTCTCTATCTTTATGCGTGTAATATGTCCGACGCTGTTTAGTATCACACACTGGCCGATATTTCTTCGAGCTGTCGTTTATGGATGATGTTTTTTAACGCGTACCTTGTGTCCCTGGCAGACCCTCATCTATCATTATAGCATCGAATGGCAGAGCTTTGCCCAGCCAACCAAGCTAGCCTTGCTTCGGCTCGATCGAGTTGCAAAGAATTTTGGTATGCAACCTCTTCTCTTTTCGTTATCGAGAAATACGAATCTCAAGGGATATAGTAGTAGAGTATAGTAGTATAGCTAGTTTTTAACTCTCTCGTGGATCTGTTATATATATATATATATATATATATATATATATATATATATTTATATATATGTATATACCTTTTGGGTCGGATGGACGAATGAAATGAAATGAAAGAAGAGAAAAGAAATGGAAAGGAAAGGAAATAGAAAATAATAAAAATAATAATACATATATAAATATAAATAGAAATAGAAATAAATGGATATTTTACGAGTCGAAAAATTCAAGATTATTTTACATGGGATTTCTATTGCACGAAAGATTATTTTAAATCCGTTTAAAAGAAACTACATTCTCTTCTCGGATTACCAACACGTTTCGCGAAAGAAGAAAGAGCTCCGGTGGATGTCGGCCAAGTACTTACTTCCGACATTAAAGTCCTTTACTAAACGCGTATCTTCGACTTTAACGATAGAAACATTTTATCCTTTCCATTGGTCACAACCTCGAATCCTCCTTTCTCGTCTTTTTCTCTCTTTCCCTCATCACTCCCTCTCTTTCTCTCTCTCTCTCTCTCTCTCTCTCTCTCTCTTTCTTTCTTTCTTTCTTTCTTTCTTCATTATTATATTCAATACTGGGAATAAAAGAGAACACATTCAAAGTCCGGATTTAATAAATCATTAGATAATTATTTTCAAGTTTCTAAAGCAAACGATTTCGAACATTAGCAAATTTTCAAGAAGTATATCGTTCGTATGGCATAAATCGTTTTCTCTATTTAATGAAATCGATTCGAAAATTCTTCGATGATTCGTAATAAATAGCTCGCATGGAATCGAGAGAAGGAATAGTTGAAAACATTTAAAGGTATCTTTTATGGGTGAACTCTTTCAACTATATATTAATCCTCTAACATAAGTTGCAATAAGTTTAACATAAGTTTGTGAACCTAACATATACATATACACATATATATATATATATATATATATATATATATATATATATATGCACGTACATACGTATGGATGCATGCATGCATGCATGCGTGCATGCTAAGCTGGGCACAGGTGCATGTTGACGATGCTACTGCATACGTTCACAAGCTATACGTATGTATGTATATATAGATTTGTGTTGTGGCGAAAACGTTCAAGGGGAAAATCCTACGTGTGTGTTACATCGCTCAGGCATATAGAAAGGTATCGTGGAAGTAGAGAACACCCACTCGGTAGAAAGGCAAAGGAAGGTTACAGGGACTACATGATGGGAAAGAGGAGAAAGGGGAGGAGAAGTGGCCGCCTGTGGGTACTTAAAAGCCTACCTGGCACTCCGCTAATGTTCTCATTACGTTTTACCCGTGTGCTTCTGTTTCGGATTTAATGCATGCAACGGCACCATCACCACGATCACCATCACCATCATCGTCACCATCACCATCACCATCACCATCATCGCCAGTAGTATCGACGTCGTTATTATTAAAAGCAAGGTATTAACAAGTAAAATAGTTAGCACTGACTATTTCAAAACACAACGAGTGTCCTATTAAAATATAATAATAGGGGGATGATTATAAAAATTATAGAAGAAATGAAGCTCTCAAAAAGCTTGATCTCGATGATATTCTCTTTCATACCGATGATTATTCTTTGACTGTTTTGGATAAGCGTGAAAACTCATGAAAAAAGAGATTATCTTTCTCATTTATCAGGAAACTGTTGGGTCATGTGTGTATGTGTATGTGTATGTGTGTGTGTGTGTGTGTGTGAGAGAGAGAGAAGTAGCAGACCACGGATGAAAGAAATTTTTTATTAGTATTATCGTTTCGTTTCTTTCTCTTTTACTACTATTACTACTATTCCTACTACTAATACTATTACTATTACTATTACTATTATTACTATTATTATTATTATTATTATTATTAGAACTACTACTTTCCTTCACTTTAAGTGTATCAAAGAGAAAGGAAAAGGAAACCTGCTCTTTGTCTCTCTCTCTCTCTCTCCCCCTCTCTCTCTCTCCCTCTCTTCCCCCTCTTCCTCCCCTCTTTCTTTCTGTGATACATCTTCTTCTTCTTCTTCTTTTTCTTTTTCTTTTTCTTTTTCTTTTTATATGCCAACGAGAAAGGTTTTACAAAAGGAATATTAAATTTGTAAAAAAAAAAAAAAAAAAGAACTCCCCGTCGAAGTTACGAAGCTACGAAATGAATTTTTTCTCGCTGTGTTACTTTGTAGTATTTTCTCTTATACAAACTTCCCTCTCTTTCTATTTCTCTCTCTCTCTCTCTCTCTCTCTCTCTCTCTCTCTTTTTCTCTCTCTCACTCTATACATATAGATTCTGATTGTCCTTTCGTTAAATTAAAAGCAAACTCGACTTTTTGGAGACAACGAGTACCATACAGGTATTCACGTAGTATAAACGTGAAAGGAAAAATTCATTTCTTTTTATCGGAAAAAGAGTAGAAAATTGTCGGTATAATTAAAATCTTTTTTAAAGGGTTTCGACAAATGATATGTCCCTTTTTTTTCTACTTTTATTAGTTTATTTGTTTATTTGTTCGTTCTTTCATTCGTTTGTTTTTCATAACAAAATTCGATCATTTCATTCGAACATCCTGCATATATATATATATATATGTATGTGTGTGTATATGTATTACATCCAAGGACAAAAAAGAATTAATTTATTTAAAGAAAAAATTGGATTATTTCGCGAGAAGTTATTCGAGATACATACTTATATCGAAAGAGAAGAATCGATCATAAAGTTAGTCATAGGTCAAGAACCGAAGGTTCTAATATCGTGAAATCGTTGGTATATTGACCGAGGAACGTAGAGAAGAGAGCAAACGATAGCATGAACGCCGTGCCGATGGTCCGGAGAAGTGGTCAGTAGGATTTATGTATGAGACGTTGCCGGGGCTTAGGGAGATAAATTAGTCGAGTTGGCAATAAAAAGTCGACTCGCGGATAGCCAGGATTACACGGATGTACTGCCACCAAATCGATGCTTCTACTGCTGCTTCTGCTATTGCTTCTGCTATTGCTGCTGCTGCTGCTGCTTCTGCTTCTGCTTCTGCTACTGCTGCTGCTGCTGCTGCTGCTTTCTGCCACCTACTTCTTTATAGTATATCTTCTTCTACATTTTTCTTTACTTTTCTCTCTTTCTCTCTCTCTCTCTCTCACTCTCTCTCTCTCTCTCTATTTCTTTCTTCTCTTCTTTTTCTTTTATTTTCTTTCTCTGTTTTTTTTTTTATCTCGTCTGAAGTAATTTTTTTTGATTATTTTTATGCAGAAAAACAAGCGCAGCCGCGATGTGTCAGCACTTCGATTAATTTAATTAAATCAAATTGACATTTCAAGATGTTTAATGTCGAATAAATTTCATTTGTTCTATCTTCTTCTTGTTCTTTTTTCTTTAATCATATTAATAATTTTTAAACATCATTATCGAAAAGTTTCATCTCGTAGAATGTTATTAAATATACGTAAGTTGGTCGAACGTTTGTTGTGTCTCTTTTTATTTTTTCTTTTGTTTTTTCTTTTGTTTTTTCTTTCTTTTGTTTTGTTTTTTTTTTTATTTCTTCGTCTATCATTCTTTCTTCCCTTCGTTGTTTTTTTTTTTTTTATCTATAGATCCAGTGGATCTATCGTCGATGTTAATCATCGTTCGTTAAACTGTATAAACTTTCTGTCGAGTTGGGAAGATGGTTGAAAGAAGGCTTTGAATTTTTGTAAAAAAATTTTCAAAGAATCTAGAGATTTCTAAGCATGCAGATGATCACCTCCGGGCACGATTTAATTTTACGTTGAGGATATCTCCTTCTTCTACTTCTTCTTCTTCTTCTTCTTCTGCTTCTTCTGCTTCTTCTTCTTCTTCTGCTTCTTCTTCTACTTCATCCTTTCCGGCGTCATCTAGGTTGGATGGTTGAGAGAAAAAAAACGTGAAGGAGATAAAAAAAGGTAGCACAGAGACAGAGAAAAAGAGATAGAGAGATAGAGAGATAGATAGATAGAGAGAGAGAGAGAGAGAGAGAGAGAGAGAGAGGAGGTCTTTTTTTCTTCCTCTCCTAATGACGTCACGCACACACGACACCTCACTTTTTCACGTTACTTCGTAAATTGTTAAAAACGAGGACTTGACTTTATCTTTGGATATACCATCGGAATCAATGACGTATGAATAATTTCGATAAATCGTTCGATATCGATTTTCCTAGCTTACCATGAAAGTACCGAAAAATAGGGAGAGATAGAGAGAGAGAGAGAGAGAGAGAGAGACAGAGACAGAAATATACATGTAGATATATATGTATGTACGTAGAATAGAAGCTCGCGAATCGTTGAAATGATAAAAATAGGGCATGGATTTATTCGACTGTACTTTGAAAAGTAATAACGAACCTGTTTGCGGTTTTCCTATCGATAGGAAAGTTCTAAAATATTTCGGGATCGTTTAAAAGCACTTATTAGTGAAGTTTCGAACGATGATTTAAAATATTTTTTAATTAACAAAATTATTATATTATATTGAGATTTGATTAAAAATACAAGAAAAGAAAAAACAAACAAAAAAAAGAAGAACAACGAAAAAATTAATACGAAAATAAAAAAAAAAAAGAAAGGAAAAGGAAAGAAAATTAAGTGTATGAAAAGAGATCGGTTCGTTTTTTTTTTTTTTTTTTATTTTGAAGGAAAAAAGAGCGAATAAGAAAAGAAGAAAAAAGAAAAATGACAATGATTATTCGCAAAGGAAAGAAAATTTTTAGAATAATTATGACTCCCCCTAATTTGGATCGCAATTTAGGTCGCGTAGGGACATCAAAACCGAGTTCTCTCTCCCTCCCTCCCTCCCTCTCCCTCTCTCTCTCTCTCTCTCTCTCTCTCTCTCTCTCTCTCTCTCTCTCTTGTCCATTTTCGTGCTCGGCACATTAAATTACGGTTTCGTTTAATTAGAAAGAAAGAAAAGAACAGCTGTGACATCTCCGAAGAGTACTGCTGTCGTAGCTTTTGTTATTCTCTCTCTCTCTCTCTCTCTATCGGTCGCATTCTTTTTATACCCTTTTTTTCCTCCGCAAGGAGCAAGACCTTCCAACTGAATTTTTGCGTTTATTAACGTTTTATCCTTAGTATCCTCTCAAAGAAAACCGCAGGCAGCCGGATATAATTTTGCGGCTACCGTTTGTGCACCCGTTTTCGTGAATATTCGGCCATTTTCGTCCCCTTTTTTTCTCTCTTTTTTTTTCTCTCTTTTTTTTTCTCTTTTTTTTCTCTCCTTTTCTCTCTCTCTCTCTCTCTTTTTTCTTTTTATTTATAAACTTTAATCGAAGATGTAAATAAATCTTTGTTACTTTTTCTCTTTTTTTTCTTTGTTTTTTCTTTTTTGTTTTTTTGTTTTTTTTTTTTTTTTTTTTTTTTTTAATACGAGTTAATAAGCAATATTTAATTTATATGGATAAATTCGAAAAAATTGGTTTTAATAATTGGTTAAAAATTTTTATTTATATGAAAATCAACAAATAGATATGAAATGTTCGAAAGCCCTTTGATATATTAATTCGATCGTATGGTTAGGTCAAAGTATTATTGCACCATTTTGCGGGGCATTAGATGTCAGTAGCAACTATTGAAAATCGAACCCAGACGCATTGTGAGGAAGATTCAATGCCGCCTTCGTATATCCAATTATCGGCTTCCTTGTAACATCGTATTCTATGAATTATGCATTGTATCCACGCTTGATTCAGGACAATTTTCACGGAAGCTTTATTCCAAGCTAGATTCAATTTAACGTATAATAGTTTTAATGGAGTTTCGTATTTATTTGTTAATTTTGTTTTGTTTAAATTTCTTGCCTCTCTCTCTCTCTCTCTCTCTCTCTCTCTCTGTCTCTCTCTCTATCATAAAAAAAAATAAAAAAAAAAAAAAAAAAACAAATTGAGTTTCTCATTTTTGTTGTTTTGTATCTCTCTTACTAATTTCGAATTAAATAATAATAATAATAATAATAATAATAATAATAATAATAATAATAATAATAATAATAATAATAATAATAATAACAATTCGTAGTAATCTTATATATTATTATATTAAAAAATATTTGATACAATTTATAATTTAAATGTCAAAGCTAAAGAAAATTAAAAATAGAACGAATAAGATATATGCAGATATATATTTGTGTGTGTGCGTATAGATATTCAATAGATATGATTAGGACTAGTAATATCGATTGATATTATATTCGTGTTGTGTAACAGTGATATACATTTGAGAATAACGAATACACACACACACACACACACACACATACATACACAAATATGTACAAACGCGTACACGTATATTTCGTAAAATGATTAACATTAATTAGAGAGTATTCGATAAATAGATGTATAATGTATCTTATCGTTCTCAATAGACTATAAATTAATAGCGAAAGGGTGAAAAGATATACGATGATTGGAAGCATAAAGAAAAGCTCTCTCTCTCTCTCTCTCTCTCTCTCTCTCTCTCTCTCTCTCTCTCTCTTTCTTGAAATAGGCCAATCTAATTGCCGTAGCTCGCTAATCTTTTTCAAGAATTAGAGTAAGTTTTCTTTCAATGCAACGAACTTTCGCGTAAAGCAAAATCGAGTTTTCCAAAAGAAAGTTTGGAAAATCTCTCTCTCTCTCTCTCTCTCTCTCTCTTTCTTGAGAATAGAGAGAAAATTTTCCTTAGCCTCGAGTAAACATTTATTAAAAGTTAAAATCGAATCTTAAATAAGTAGACACTTAATTCACGTCTTTAACGATTGGACAAACAAATTATATTATTCGTACGTACTTGCATACCTACGAATTAATCGTCTTATCGATTGATGCATTGAATTTGCGAAGATCAAACGGACGTTGCGCATTGATTGTATACACGCCAGTACATATTTGCGTGCTATCAATACGAAATCGATTGCTAATCCCTGACTTCGATTAGATCTTTTAGAAACTCGCAGGATCAAGTTTATTTGGGATTTGCGAAAGCACTGTGTGTACACGCTTATCGTTTCTAATACGTGTTTAGAACGATTTTTGTACGATCAAAGTATTAGAAATTAATTGATAACGTTATACGATGAAATTAATTAAATAATTAATTTTTCTATATTTCTCTCTCTCTCTCTCTCTCTCTCTCTCTCTCTCCCTCCCTCTCTCTCGTTCTCTCGGTCTCTCGCTCTTATTATCGACTTATCAAGATGATATTTTCTCATAATCATTATCATCGCGCAATTATTTCACAATTGCGCTAGATATCCATCGATGCGTACTAACTATGCCAAAGTAGATATTATGTAATAGCAGAGGTGCATTGGCCATTAATATTTCGTGCTTGTCATCGAAATTCAATTTCCATGGAACTGCGTTACTCGACGCGCATGAGGAACTCTAATTCAGTGTCTGCGGTCGTGTCAATCAACTCCACGCCGGCCAACTAGTTAGAAATAATTAATGTCCGGCAAATTTCGAAAATAAACAGGATTCGCTTTATGAGAAATTGTATAAAAGAAAAGGGGGGGGGGGGAAAAAGAGAGAATATCTGCCGTTTTTTTTTTTTTTGGCGAGAATGGGGTTTGATTCGAGGAAAAAAAAAAGGAAGAAGAAGAAAAGAGATGATTTTCTTTATTTCTTCATTTCTTTTTCTTTTCTTTTCCTTTCCTTTCCTTTCCTTTCTTTTTTCTTCTTCCTTTTTTTCTTTCTTTCTTTCTTTCTTTCTTTTAAATTAAGCGAGATCGTTGCGAGAGATAATTAGTTTATTAATTGTAAGAATTATGGTAATTTCTTTTTTGTTTCTTTTAATTAAATCATTATATACAGAGATATTATTAACGAGAGGAATTATTAACGAGAACATAATCAACGATCGCATATACCTGTTCCATTCGATTTTAGTAAGAAGATAGCGGGATAATCAATCGCACATATTCCCTTTGATTTATTATCGATTTTCTATGATCAATGTACATCCACATACCTATCATTCATATAGTTTATACGTATCCGTTCTGTTGTGTCTTGCGATCGATTTCAAGCTATAGAAAATCTATGCGATTTGAAATCAACGATAGGATCGTCGAATGAACGTTAATCCTTTAATAACTATTTCGAATTATATGCGAAATCCGTGCAATTAACCGAGTCGCATCGTTTCTCGTTATTGCGCACTGGAAAAATAAGCCTTTCGCCATTGGAAAAGATAAAATTTTCATCTCTCTCTCTCTCTCTCTCTCTCTATATATATATATATATATATATATATATATATATATATATATATATATATATATATATAATCATATTTGAATTCCATTACAAATAGAATATTAATTTATTTTAAATGCGTTAAATTCGATGATGTAAAGAAAAAAAAAATTGTTCCATCGATCGGAATGATATATATATATATATATATATATATATATATATATATATATTTTTTTTTTTCTTTAATTTTAAAGAAATTAAAAATTACATATATATATTAGGTGGACAGGAAAGTAATGTCGCTTTCTTAAATTAAATTCAAACGAATAAATTTTTAACAAGTTTTTATTTTTAATCACAATCAAATATCGACATTCGCAGAAACGACATTACTTTCCGGTCCACCTAATATATATATATATATATATATATATATATATATATAAATTTGATAATATGTATATTAGATTAAATGCCATTTTGTCTTGGTAAATTATTCGTCTGAAATGAAAATAAGTATGTAGGTATATAGCTTATATAGTAGGCAAAGAAAAATATACAGGCAATCAACCTTTGGTCCTAAATTGGTAGTAGCAAGATAAATGAAGGCGTTAGGGAAGATGCTAATTGCCATTCCGCGAGCGTCTCTAGAAGCTAAGGGGATAACTGCAACTCGGTTAGCATAACGAGACGAGTCGACAAATCCATTTTTACGACAAACTTGTTCGCCACGCGAGATGAATCTTGATATCGGTTGCTTTATCGTATGACTTATCGATCAGAACGATTGTCTAAATATATGCATGTATATATATATATATAAATTGCATTACTAATAATAACTAATAAATTTTTAATAATAATAACTAATAAAACATTACTAATAAATTTTTATATTCGTAAATATTAATGAAACGTTTTAAGTCTAATCGATTGATTTTTAAATCAATTTTGGCTCTTGAGTAATCGATTTAAAATAATATTTAAATATGATTAATCGTAAGAAGTTGAAAAAAAAAAATTAATTAATATTTAAATCAACGCTGACGTATTAGAAATTAATTAAAGCGATATAAATACGTATGTACGTATTTAAATTGAAAATGTAAAAGGTAAAAGGAAACGTAGGCGCTTTAAAGTAACGTAGTGCGTTGATAGAGAAAAAGAAAAAAAGATTATAAATTAGAAAATTTTTTTATAATTTGCTTATAGAAAACAAAATTTTCCTCCTTCTTTTCTCTTTTTTTTTTTTTTTTCTTTGTTACAGATTCTTTTTTTCTTTTTTTTTACAGACCCTCTACAGAGCAACCATCAGCTGCGTCGTTTGGGTCCGCGCGTACGCGCCTTGAAATTGAACGACATGCAAAAACAGATTTACATCGGGATTACCTGCGATCCGATCGGTAAAGGAGCTCCGTGTCAATCAAAGTAATGGATAAGTATTCAGACGACGTGAATCCGTATTGATTGAATGCACGCTCGTACGTTTGATCATGGTAATAACAAGCGCGATGAGAGTTGAAAGGGACCATGACTGAAGCGTGTCAATTAAAGTTCTTAAGAATACCAGAAACGTAATCTTCGGGTCTACGATAATAAATTTAATTATTTTAAAGCTGATAGAAAGAAAAGAAGAATCGTGCTAATTTATATCTTTTTTCTTTCCTTTTTTCTTTTTTTTTTTTTTTTAAATAAAGAAATCGATACAAATAATCGTAATAAAATTTACATTGATATAAAATAAAAGTAGTCATAAAATATATATATATATATATATATGATATCCATCGAATTATAAATAATGCATATGCGTAATTTTTTTTTTTCTTTTTTCTTTAAATATAAAAAATATATTAAAAATAAAATAGTCAAAATGAATATAATGTATATAAGAATAAAATTTATAAGATGAAACTATATCGTTTAACGCCTGTGAGATGCAACAAAAGTGAATTGCAACTCTGTAATTCTGGTTATCTATACGCAGGGGTATATACGTGAGAGAAAATAGTAATATTTCTATACATACGTTATCACGGAAATATTCACGTTTTGTCTAAGAACAAACTCAAGTAACAAGCGAGAGAGAGAGAGAGAGAGAGAAAGAAAGAGAGAGAGAGAGAGAGAGAGAGAGAAAGAAAGAAAGAGAGAGAGAGAGAGAGAGAGAGAGAGAGAGAAAGTTCGACTATATTGATAACACGATTACATGTACGTGAGAGCATACAAGTCTTGGGCACAACTCGATTAGCAGAATCCATAGTAGCGTTCCTTCGACCGCAATAGAGAAATAAACGATCGAGTAGTAGTAATAGTATGAGAATATTCGTTTGACCGCAATCAGAAGAAGTTTGGTTCCATGGAAATTGCCATGAGCTAGACTCAACGAGGGATTATACAATCGATTATATCGTGATAATAAAACATTTTAATCGATCTTGTTCTATTCTCGTTTGTGTAAAAGGAATAGATAAAAGGAAAAAGAAGACGGGAAAAAATCGCGGTGGAAGGGGTTAAGGAAGAGGAATACTTAAAAAAAAAAAAAAAGAAAAAAAAAAGAAAAAAGAAAGACGAAAAATGAATAAATAAAAAGGAGGAAAAGAGAAAGAAAGGAAGGAAAAAGAAAAGAAAGATATAAATTTAAACACTTTTAAATCGATCTTCGATATGATATTTTTGGTTTGTTTGTATATTGTTTTCTTTATATATATATATATATATATATATATATATATATATATATATATATCGAGGAAATACACATCGATAATATCGATAATAAATACAAATTAGTATAGGAATGAGAGATGTGAAAGATTTTAGGCTCGTTATCTTAAGTGCAATAAGTTTTCCTATAGGTCCTCTCGGTTTTCCGTCACGTAAAGGTAAAGGAGACACGAGGTCCTCTCGGTCTTACACGTCGGTCACGTATTACATTATTGTATATGTAAGGAGCCTGTAACGTAATGTCGATAGGAACCTACCTGCATTCTCTCTCTCTCTGTCCCTGTCCCTATCTCTATCTCTGTCTCTGTCTCTGTCTCTGTCTCTGTCTTACTCTCTTGCTCTATCTATTTTAGTAACGCGTTGAGATTACACGTGCAACCAATCGCGACCATGTCGCTCGCATCTGGCTTAAACATGTCGCTCGTTCAACAATATCTCGATATCTACGCTATGCTATGCTTCAAGTTCTCTCTCTCTCTCTCTCTCTCTCTCTCTCTTGCGCTTTATCTATCTTTCTATCTATCTTTCCATCTCACTCTTTCCTTCTTTCTTTCTTTCTTTCTCTTTTGGTTATCTTCTCGTGTGTATCTTTGACCGGCTTCTCCGGTTTACCTTCATATCGTGATAACACTTTCGTGTCCCGTCGAACGCAAACACGCGAGCCTCCTTTATACGACCATATATATGTGTATATATATATATATATATACATATATATGTATATACATATATATATATATATATATATTTGTATAGCTGGGACGTGAAACAACCTGGACACGTACGTTCAACTTCACACTCTCATTGTCAGATTCTTCTGTTTCTTAGATAATATTCATATTTTCTAGGAAAATTTTCTTCTCGGAAAAACGTGAAAATTTGTTTACTACGTTCAAATGAGTACCTTTGTTATCATGAGTTTTCGAGTATGATGACGATAGAATATTAGAAAATAATAGCGGGATGGGGAGGAATAAAAGGGAGAGGGGAAAGGGAGATTAGAGAAAAAACGTGGAAATATTTAAATTCGTTTAGAATAATATAATGAACATTCGAATGAGAGATCACGTGAACATTAGAAATATTTCATCGTGAATAAAAGTAATACTGATATGTGACATTGTTTTATTTCTATTAAATAGAAAATAAAAAGATAAATTTTATCTTTCATTCTATCGCGACATTTACATCTTCTTATAATTCAATCGTTTTTCATGAAAATATAATTGTCGTCGATGAGACGATATTATTAATCAATTTAAAATTGATTTGACATAGATCGACAAAATTAAGAAAAATATTCTTATGATCTTTAATCGTATTAAACTTCGAATTATATAAATCACGATTATTTTCCGATGAATAAATGAAACTCCTTGTAATGTAAAATATTATCGTGACGTTATTAGCATTTTGAAAAATCACTGTTATATAATTGATTCACGTACATCTTTGATTATCTTCTAATAATGCGATCGAAGAGAATCTTATTCCATAGATATTTCTATGTGCTTATGCACCTTTAAGAACATATTTTGCAGATGTATAGTGCACTAAATTTAAAAACGTTTCAACATTTTCGATAAAAGAGGGAAGAAAAAAAAAGTGTCGAAGATTTATCGAAGATTGTGTCGTGTCGCGAAATTTTGTGATTTTCTTGGAATCAAAAAAAGAAGAAAAAAAAATAAATAAATAAAAGAAAAAGAAACAAATAAAAAACAAAAGGATCGAAAGTTTACAAGAAATTTTTTAAACAGCGATTTCTTTTTTCTTTTTTTTTTTTTTTTTCTACGGTACTACATACAAATACACGTAAGAATAAAAAAAAGAGAAAAAAAGAAAGAAAAAAGAGTGTTTATTATTCAGTATCGGTAGATATAGAACGAACAAGAAAAGATGAGAATAAGGAGAAGGAGGAGGAGGAGGAGGAGGAGGAGGAGGAGGAGGAGGAAGATATAAAGAAGGAAATAAATAAATAAATAAATAAAGAAAGAAAGAAAGAAAGAAAGAAAGAAAAGGAAAGGAAAGGAAAGAGGAAAGCAAAGACACGTTGGAAGGTATAAAGAAAAATAGAGAGCGAGAGAGACGACGAGTGTATGCCTCTGCATGAGTGAGTGAGTGGATGGGTGGGTGGGTTGAGTTTAGTGCGTGCGTAAGTACATGCGTAAGTACGTGGATGAGTGAGTGAGTAAGAGCGACCGAGTGAGTGAGTGAGTGAGTGAGTGAGCGCGTGTGTAATCGTCGTAGGTTAGTTAAGTTAGGGGCACGCGGAAAGTGGGGTACACGGTAAAGACGATAGAGATAGCGCTATCGGAGGTGTTCGGTCGTTCTCGGCTAAAAGCCGATGTCTCACGAAGCGGACCGAAAGTAAAGCGCGCGGCAGACGGTCTTCGCGCGCCGAGCTCTACGGTCGTGATTCGACTCTGGCGATCGACTTGTTCACTTTTTATCTCATAGTGTGCTCCATAATTCTCAAATAATAAACAATTCATCGTCATTGTCATTATCTTTATCATAATATCATTATCATCAAATATTATTATCGCCATCGTTACATTTTCTTTTTTATTATTAATAATAAATATCGTCAAAAGAGTTAAACGTCTTAAAACGTAATCGTTCGTGCTTCGTATAAGATATAAGGGGAAAAAAGTATACATACACACACACACACACACACACACACAGAGAGATATATATATATACATATATACATATATACATATATATGTAACAATAATATATGTATATATATATGTAATAATAATATTGTCGTACGCGCCTTGGTTTTGTTGCGACGCATTTTGTGTGATCGATCGAATATAAACAAACAAGTTTTTTTTTACAACTTCGTCCTTCAATTCTGATCAACGGAAATTTTCTACGACTGTTGGGATCATAGAAAATATACGTTTGTCGTCGTTAATCACTACGGACATAAAAGAAAAAGAGAAAATAAAGGAGAAAGAAGAAGAAGAAAAGAAGGTAGAGGAGAAGAGGACGAAAAAGTAGAAAAAGTAAAGGAAGAAGAGAAAGAAGAGAGAAAAGTAGAAGAAGAAGAGGAAGAAGAAGAAGAAGAAGAAGAGGAAGAGGAAGAAGAAGAAGGAGAAAAAAAAACAGTGAGAGTTTGGTGATGTGCGCGAAATCAACGAAACCAGCAGCATTCACGATGTCGTCGTTCCTCTGGATCATCGCCCTGCTTTATCCATCGATCATTCAAGGTGCTAACAAACGTTTTACATCTTTTATCCCGTCCCCTTTTCTCTTTTTTTTTTTTTTTTGTTCTTTATTATTTCTTTATAATTTTATTACTGTTACTATTGATGTTATTACCATTATTATTATTATTATTATTATTGTTATTATTATTATTAATAATAATTCTATGGTTTTAAACATATAACGTAATTATCCATATTTCGTTTCGAATTCAAAGAAATTCATTGAAGATACGCTTATGACGTTATATGGCAAACCATCGATCAACGCAAAATTAGAAACATAATTTTTAACATATCGATGCATGAGATCATGCGTACCTTGTAAAGATTAAATGTTATCGAGTAGATGGATTGGGATAATTTGTGTTGGGATGTTTTTTCTTTCTCTTTTTTTTTTTTTATTTTTTTCTTTTTATTCTATCGGGAAAAATCGACAGAAAAGATTTTCTTCTTCTTTCTCCACGTGTATCATGATATTACGATATTTATACACGTAAAGTTGAATGTACTTAGTTAGAATCAGTACTAACGTATCTGACTCCATTATACGCCGCATTGCGAGCGATGCTTTTTCTTTTCTTTTTTTCTTTTTCTTTTTCTTTTTCTTGAACTTGTTAATAATTAACCCTTCTTTCCTAATCAGAGTTATTTGCTTTATTCGCAAATGAACGTATCTCTTAGTCATTGTCTCGTTTAAATTCTTAAAGGTGGTTGTTACCAACATAATAATATATAAGATTAATTTCGTTCTTTTGTAATATTCATTAAAGATCTATTTCGTTTTTAAAGAAATTTTTTAAATTATTCGAAAATCTCTCTCTCTCTCTCTCTCTCTCTTCTCTCTTTCTTTCTGTCTCTCTGTCTCTTTCTCTCTCACTTTCTCTCTACGAATTAACTGTATAAAGTAGATCGTAAAATAAGATAGACTATATTTCATGAAAGCTTTTTTATTATGGCGATTAAGCTGACTTAGGTTGTCTAGGAAAAAAAGTTGATAATTTTAAGAAGAAAGTTTTTTCTTTTTTAAAAAATTTTTTATTCATACTTTTCTTTATATACATACATATATATATATATATATATATATATATATATATATATAAAGAGAGAGAAAGAGAAAGAGAGAGATGTGTATGTTTGGAATGTTTTTCTTTCTCGAAAAAAAAAAGAAGAAAAATAATAAGATAAGGCGACGATAAAAAAAAAAATTTCTTCCAATTTTTTTTTTGTTTCCTTCTTATATAAAACGTTCTGAGGTTTGTTGCGATTTAAGCAATAAAAACGTATGGTATCGTTCGTTCGTTCGATTCGCGTTCCATTCGGGTGCGAGAGAGTACAACGTATAGGATAAAATGCAAGAAGGTACGAGTTCAATATAACTATAGCATAATCATAGATTATGCTGGAATATCGTCAGAGTAAGTTTACCGCTACGATCACATAATACTATTCTCTCTCTCTTTCTCTCTCTCTCTCTCTCCTTCTCTCTCTCTCTCTCCTTCTCTCTCTATGTATAAGATTCTTGAAGTCGTAGCATGATGGAATAAATGATAAAGAAGATGGAGAAAGTCGTTCTCGTTTGCCTGTCTCGTATATATGACATTATCGTAACCATAGCTTCGTTCTGCATATATATATGTATATATATAAGGGCATATATATATATATATATATATATATATATATATATACATATATATCGAGAACAAAAATAAATGGACAGGAATTGGAAGTAGGTATCAACGAAATTGAATCGATCTATTACTAATGTTATGTACTTGAAGTATTATTAAATATATATACATATGTATACATATATATATATATATATATATATATATATATAAAATATAAGTACATAGATTATCTAGTAAATAAAATAATTGATAATTTAATATTTACGTTACTTTTGTATTAACAAAAATCAATATTAGATATTCGTTCATATCGAAAAATAGAAAAATAAAAATGTAAGTAATTGATTAAAATGATAATCTCACGTAATAGTTTGATGAACGGAACTTTTGGCATCGTTTTCTTATTAGATCCTAATATGTGAGAAAAAGATTTCATTATTATCATGTAAAATAATTTGCCTTGAAAAAGAAAAGATCTTTCTTTTTTCTTTTTTCTTTCTTTTTTCTTTCCTTTTTTTTTCTTCTTCCTTCTTTTTGTTTTCTCAAATAGATACGTGGGAATAGAAACAGTTGAGGGTAATAAAGAAGAGAGAAGAGGGATAGATATATGGATAGATATATGGATAGATAGATAAACAGACAGATAGATAAACAGACAGACAGATAGATAGATAGATAGATAGATAAGGTATAAATGTAAAGAAGGAAAAATGCATCAGATCGATGAGTAAACGTTACTTAAGCCTCGCCAAAGAGTTAAGGAATCGTCATCGATTTATATGCTTTAGGAGACGTATTCAACATCATGGAAATGCGAAAGACAAAGATGGATATAGATATAGATATAGATACAAAGAGAGAGAGAGAGAGAGAGAGAGAGAGAGAAAGAGAGAGGTGAGTTTAATGGTAGAAACTTAGATCGATCGATCGAATGAACGAATGAACGAAGACGCTCTCGTTGACGCCGATGACGACGACATTACGTCGCGACGACGACGACGGTGGCGGCGACTATTAGTCTCGTTTCTTTTTTTTTTTTCTTTTTTTTTTTCAACTCGCTGTTCCTTCTCCTCCTCCTCCTCCTTCTTCTTCCCTTTCCTCCTTCCCTTTCCTCTTTCTTTTGCTCTTTCTTCCTCTTATTTTTCCCCTTCTGTATTTTATTGTCAAGGTCACGGTCAATACGTCCAACCGATCGAAACGTCCCTCCTTACGTTACCTCATTTTTTTTTTTTTTTTTCTTTGCGATTATTTTCATTTAGGCCAATGGATATTTATAATCTTAATAAAATATATATAATATATATCTCGGAGAATCTTTCTTTTTTGATTTCTATTATTTCTCTTTTTTTTTGTTTACATTATTTTTCTTATATACGATCAATCAATAATATCGCAAATTTGTATGAAAAAGAAATGTAGAAAAGTATTACTGAATTTTTTCTTTTCTATTATTTGTTATTCATTTCGATATTTATTTCCACGTTTATCTGAAATATTAAAATTATTAAAAAAAATTCCACGTTACTTATTGATAAAACCAATTGGATATATATATATATATATATATATATATATATATATATATATATATTTTGTATGTTATTATACTTGTTCATTTTTATCAGAACGATATTAAAACTTAACTTTCTCTCTTTGTATAGATATAGAACATTAATGATATATTGAAATTACTAAATATTTGGTTGTATATTTAGATACAAAATATTTCGTAATATCATTATTACTTATCGCGGTAAAATCCGATGTTCATTACTTACGTGGTTACCTTTTTTTCAGATAGATTAGAAAAATAATAATCGATATAGTATAATTGAATTTTGATCGTGAACACTCATTCGTAAAGAATATTTTTCAAATGGACTTTGATATTTAACGCGTATCATAACTCGTGTAAATATCTATTAACGCAGTACTAGTGTATTGAAAGCATGAAAAGGTTCGTTTAAAAAGCTAACCCAAAGACTCATTAAGTTTTCGTTCATTTTGAAATCGTTTTTTGTACTTCTCTCTCTTTCTCTTTCTCTATCTATCTTTATTTTCTTTCGAACGTAGGTAGTTAGCAGATATCGCTTATCTCACTTTTGAAACGTGTCTCTTTCATGAGAATATATTGTATATGAGCTCATTCCAAAATAGATATTTAGATAAAGTATTATGAAATTTTTAGATATATCGAGTTTATCTTGAGCATAGGTGTATATATATATATATATATATATATATATATATATATATATACATATGTCATATCATATCATATCATATATACTAAAGAATCATTTGATAAGCTAATTTGTGAATGGAATCATCGCGATTAGTGAGTCACTTAATCAGTCACTCATAGCCTAGTCAGTTTGAACAAAATTTGAGAATAATTATATTTTATCTATTGTTTGACCGTAAAAATATGAAAATTATGGTACGGTTTTTAAATTATTTCATTTGGTTTTACTTGTTATCAGTTTGCTTTCTCTCATTCGTTTATTCATTTGTTCGTTCGTTCGTATATTCGTTCGTACATTCGTTCGTATATATTCGTTCGTACTGCCATAATCACATTTATTCAAAAATAATATTTTATAAATTTCCTATAGCTTTTCGTAAAAATTTCATTTTATTAATGTTACGATCGGGAAAAATTTCTTTTAAAAAATATTGTTAATATCTTCGTATATAATATGCATATACACACACACACACACATATATATATATATATGAAATTATGTATATATATATATATGGAATTAGAAACGACGAGATATTCATTTTCAAACTGTGAATATTGAGACTTTTTTTCTCGACTTTTTTCTCAACTTTTCTCTTGATTTCTTTTTTTTTTTTTTTTCATCAACCTTCGCAATAAAATTACATGCTGAATTTATAGTTGTAAAATGTTACATTTATATATGTATTTTCTTTTCTTTTCTTTTTTTGCTCTCTTTTCTTTTTTTTTTTTTCTTTTTGTCCCATCATACGTTCTCAAGGTTTTTACGTAATTATTGAAATTTTCGTGAAACTGACGATACAATAAATCTGTGTAAATTTCATATATTTCGATTACGTAATAAAGGATAGATAGATCAAAATTTCCTAATCTCGAGTAATTTTTACAATACTAAGGAGAAAAAAAAATGGCTTAAAGGTTTCCGGGGGGGGGGTGGGAGGTAAATGAAATAATTGATTGTTAAAATCTCATTATCTATAGGAATATTTAAATCGGTCATCCTGTATAAAATTAGATAAATCTTTCTCTTTTCTTTCCTTTCCTCTTTTTCTCCGCTTGATTTTTTTTTTCTTTTTTTTTTTTTTTTTCCTTGTCTCGGAATGGTAATCGTTTTAATATTTTCACTCTTCCACTTGTTTTTGTATTTTATTTTATTTTTGTTTTCTTATTTCTTTTTTTTTTCTTTTAATTTTTTTTTTTTTTTTTTTTGTTTTTTTTTAATATTATTTCGAGTTAGGGTGATTCTCATAACTCGGGAAGAGGAAATATCGTAAAATAGTAAAGTAGCATTTTTCATCACGATTATATTTACGATCCGAGAATGTCGGTAGCTTCGAGATAACCGTGAAAGCTTTTGTAGGTTTGGGTTAACGACGTGCATAGATGGCATCATCCACTAACGCGCTCGTAATATATCTTTCTCGATTACGAGATTAAAAGTGTGATATAAATCGCTAGATGGCAAATTCTTTTTTTTTTTTTATTTCTCTCTTTTCTCTCTCTCTCTCTCTCTCTCTCTCTCTCTCGTCGCCCACCCATCGAAAGAGTTTTGGTCAAAACGTAGTTAGCAACAACGGATATCATCCAAAACGAAATCATTTCGCTTTATGGTTGATAAATTTTCAAACGTAATTTGAATCCGAAAAAAAAGTAGAAAGAACGTCCATACATTTCGTATATATACAAACATATAGACACAACACACACACACACATATATATATATATATATATATATATATATATACATACATATATATATATATACATACACACACATGTATACTTCGTGTCGTCATCGTAATCATCATCATCGTCGTCGCCGTAGTTATTATTATTGTTGTTGTTGTTCTCATGTAGATAGTAGTGGGGATGGTATATATAATACACACATACATACATACATCGTTGGAATTCGATTACCATGCAAAACAGTTTCTCCAGTGTGGATTTTGTTTTTTCTTTTTCTTTCTTTCTTTCTTCCTTTTTTTTTTTTTGTTTTTGTTTTTGTTCCGTTCAAAGTGTCGCCATATATAAAGCGATGGAAAAAGTAGAGTACGAGTTTGTTGTTGTTCCATAGCTATAGTTACTTTTGACTGTATGTAAAACAAATATGACTTGACATTCATTGATTAAAGTTAAACGGGATAACTATTCGATACCTCGTTTTATTGATTTTCTCATTTTCTCTCTCTCTCTCTCTCTCACTCTCTCTCTCTCTCGTTCTTTTTTTTCTTTTTCATCTTTCATTTACATTTCCTGTCTCACACAATTAGATATTTTACTTGTCTTGTTGAGATATATAATAGAATCTATATAATAGATAGAAAGTCTTGAAATTATATCGAATATTAATTATATTAGTTATATATATATATATA
>NC_060971.1:2163325-2170825 GCF_910589235.1 Vespa crabro | reverse complement strand
TAGTTCTTTTTTTCTTTTTCTTTTTTTTTTTTTTTTTTTTGTTATTTTAACTCTTTTTATTTCAGAAAAATGTTTCTTTTTTGTTGCTTCTTTTCTTTTTTTTCATCTATCAGAGGCCTTCCAACGGAGCGTGAATCTCATTCGAAAGAATTTCTTTCTGAATGAAATGTCGTTTCTCTCTTTTTCTCCCTCTCTTTCCCTCTCTCTCTCTCTCTCTCTCTCTCTCTCTCTCTCTCTCTTGGTTTCTAATACTATCTCGGACGTCGAATGTCGAACGGCAGCTGCGAACAAGGATAAGAGAGAGACAAAGAGACTAAGAGAGAGAGAGAGAGAGAGAGAGAGAGAGAGTCCTTTCCAGGCGAATTGCCAAGTTTCCCCTTTTGATCCTCGGATTCGCATGATTTACCGTTTTGATTTTGCGAACGCCTCGTACGAATTTACAACACCAAGAGCCGAGATCGTCTCGGTGATGCGAGTAATCATCGCCGAAAGCGGATAATCCTTCGATGCTATATATTTCCATGATCTAACTCTCTCTTTCTATCTGTCTATCTCCTTCCCTCTCTCTCTCTCTCTCACACACACACACACACACACACATACATATATACATGCATACATACATACGCACATATATAAATGCGCGCTTGGTAGGATAGCTCTCGTTCGTTCGTCCGTATGTTCGTACATCATCGAATTTTAATTGGAATTCAATTTCGCGCCCTAGTTTCGCGGCTTCTAGCTAAAAGCTAGTCATCGGTTTTTCATCGACGTGCCGTGCTCATCGAAATCTACTTAATTGTATGGAATACGTCAGGGGCTCTACATACATTTTCTTTTTTTTTTTCTTTCTTTTTTTTTTTTTTATGTTACTATTCCCTTTATTTATTTATTTATTTTTCGTTGTTGTTATTGTTGTTATTATTATTATTATTATTATGATTATTATTATTATTATTATTTTGTATTTTAATGTTTAATTTGAAGCACTTTTTTCTCTTTTTTTCCCCCCGCTCTTCTTGCGTTTATTTTTATTTTAATTGTTTATTTTTTATTTTTTATCGCATACTTTTTTTACGGTTCTTGTATTATCTGTCTCTCTTTTACTTTCTCTCTCTCTCTCTCTCTCTCTCTCTCTCTCTCTCTCTCTCAAACTCATACAAGTCGAGTCACGTAACTTTTAGCAAATTAGTTGTTAGGAGATAAGACAAGTAAGTTTCATTGGATAGCTCGAGGAAGACTTGTTTCTTTTATCGTTATCGTTCTGCTCGGGTACCGTCGATGATTCCGTTTCTTGTACTTTTTTTTTTTTTTTTCTTTGCTTTCTTTAAAAAATAACAAAGGAAAAGGTGAAGTAATTGAAAATAAACTTTTGCCATATAAACCTTTAACATCGTTGCTTTGTTAATCGAAAAAAGAGAACAGTTTGAAAAATCGTTTGTAATAATATAAATAAAATGAGAGAAAAAGAGAGAAAGAGTTTTCATTTCGTATACATATTATACATTAGCACGATTACGAGCATTTAATTAATACAATACACACACACACACACACACACATATCATGTGTATATATATATATATATATATTTATATATATTTGTATGTATTTGTATATATATATATATATATATATATATATATATATATATATATGTTCGTGAAACTCACCGTACGAACGTTGGAATTGGAAAGTTGCGCTGCTATCGATGGAAATCGAGAGAGTCGTTCTGAATTCGAAATCGACCGGGTTACGGTGTATGTCAATATTGAAAATGTATCGAGCGAGATAAACGTCTCTGTTATGCGATCTGAATTGCAAATGCAATTTGGAACGCGTCTCTCCCTTCTTGCAGAACTCGCGATCGGAAGGTACTGACTTTGCCTTGTCGTTACTCGTCGTTCTATCTATCTATCTATCTGAAATAATTCGTCGTTGTTTAGATAAAGAGTTAGTTCGGAATGAGACATAATTAAGATCGGTATGATAGATCTCGAGTTGTGATGGATAATTACCATAAATTAGTTCAGTTTCATCGTTGAATATTTTGTTTATATATTGTTCACATCGCATTTCAGAAATATTATTTATTATTTTTATCATTTATTTGATACATATATGTATATATTTATATATATATATATATCTGTTTGAAACGAAAAAATTTTCGCATTTAATTTTTTCTTTTTATTTTATATTCTCTCTTTCTCTCTCTCTCTCTCTCTCTCTCTCTCTTTCTCTCTTTCCTTATTATACTAAATGAATATTAATGAATCGAATATGCAAATATACATATTTGGAATTAATATTGAGAAATAAGAATTTAAAAGTGTTGATAAAAAGTTTGTCGTACCTATGTTGTACATGCGTCATTTAAGTGCACGTGAGAGGGCGAGAAAAAGAACGAAAAAAATGAGCAAAGAAGAGAAAAGAAAAAAAAAGAAAAAGAAAAAGAAGAAGAAAAAGAAAAAAGAAGCAAAAAATAAAAAAAAAAAGGAGAGAAAAAAAGAAAGAAAATACGTAAATCGACGCATGGAACTTGTGTGCGGTAGGGAACGAGAAGGGCCACTAGGGAGAGAATCGACTTGGTTCTCGTATATCACTATCATTTTTTTCCGACATAAAATCGATGTCGACCAACCAGCGTATGGCGGCCGGCGCTATTTCGTAAAATATGTCCCGCATAATTTAGAATACATAGGACAGAACCAACGGTACCTCCCCCACCTATCTTTCTTCCTCATTTCTATATAGCTATGCTATAACTGGATAATCAGAAATGGCCCTTTCAGATTCCTATAATCGATCTCATTTATTATTAACTTATCGGCAAATAGAGTAATCAAACTGAAAGAACGATTCTCTCTCTCTCTCTCTCTCTCTCTCCCTCCCTCTTTCTCTCTCTATATATTTTTCTCTCTTTTTTCTCTTTTTTTTCTTATTCATTTTATCGTATGTCTGATCTACCCCATTAACATCTAATAAATATCAAATAAGAAACAAACGAAGCATTGTCGTATTTCAAATGTCTTAACTGTAAAAGATGAAAGTAGTGGATTTCTTTCTTTACGTTCTAATACTTTCGACGACATGAAGGAGAAGGAGAAGGAGAAAAAGAAGGAGGAGATAGAACAGGGTGAAAGAGGAAATGAGTGTAACGAGAGTACGCAGAGCCACGCTTAAAATTCATCTTCCTTGTAGTAGTCGTTCACTCGGTCCAACTCTACTTCTCTCTCTCTCTCTCTCTCTCTCTCTCTCTCTCTCCCTCTCTCTCTCTCTCTCTCTCTCTCTCTCTCCCTCTCTCTCTCTCTCTCTCTCTCTCTCTCTCCCTCTCTCTCTCTCTTTCTTTCTCTTGTTCCACTTTTCTTCTCTTGCCAGATATAATTGCTTTTTCTCTCAGGCGATTGGATGTCCTATTCGACAAAGCGAGAAGAGTGCCCCTTGTCTTTCGAGTCGCTCAAACGTCACTATCGTCGTTTTTGCTTTCTCATTGCCGAGCTCTCTCTCTCTCTCTCTCTCTCTCTCTCTCTCTCTTTCTTTCTCTCTTTCCTTCTATCTCATAGTAACCAGATTTTCTCTCTGTAGTATCGTTCAATGAGATATAAATTCCGTTCTCTCGAGTAGAAATTATACTTGTTGTCTTCCTCGTAAATTTCAGCCATTGAATTATAGTTTTTAAGTTGAGACGACAGTAGTAGATAGGACGTAGTTTACCGAATGATAAAATATAATGTTTAAAGTGTGTTAACCTTTTCTTTTTTACGATGAACGTGTACAACTGTTATAGAGAAAAGTGTATTGACCTCTCACAGCGAAGTACCGGCTGCTGGTGCATCAACTTGATTGTACGGATTCTTAATGCACGCAACGAACGGCTTACGAAACCCCGTTAGCAATCGTGGAAGCCGCTTTAAGAAGCTTCTTCTATTTCCCCCCTCCCCTTTCCTTCTTCCTTTCCTTATTGTTTTCTTTTTTCTCTTCGCTTTTTTTCTTTTTTCTACTTTACATCTTCGTTCGGAAAAATATAGTGAAAACGAGAAAATGGATTACTCATATATATATATATATATATATATATATATATATATATATAATTATAACCTTTCCTCTCCCTCCCTCATTCATCTTTTTCTTACGTCTATTAAAAGTCATATGATATTCATGCTGGTCACTTTGATTTCTTTTCGCGAATGCGATTATTCTCGTTGGTCCTGATTTAAAAGAGGAAAAAGAAGAGCGAAATAAAGAGAGAGAGAGAGAGGATAGAAAAAAAAAAACAAAAATTGTAAAAGAACGTTCCTTTTTCTTCTAATTTTTTTTGCAAATTTCTCCAAAAACAAGATATATATTTAAAGGTTTGTATGTATCTTTTTTTTCTTTTTTTGATTCGATTGCATTCGCTCATTTATATATGATTTGGAATTAACAACAATATCATACGAGGGAAAAAGAAGTGAGAGTCCTTGAACGTATGACGAAAGTAGAATGGACAAAGAGAGGACTCGTCGTTCCCTCGTATATATACCTATATAGTATATACATATATATATATATATATATACTATATATATATAAAGACGGATATACGTTCCATGACTGCAAATTCCGACGTACATATATTCACCATGAGGGACTGCATTCCGTCGCGTAACATTCTCTCACGGAATTCATATAATCATTTTATTATCCGAGTTACGCGGAAAAGCGTATTAATTGCGAGCAGAAGGAGGACTAGGGACTCTCTTTTCCTCCTCCTCCTCCTCCTCTACCTCTACCTCCTCTTCATCCTTAGGGAAGGACTATTCGAAAAGTACGACGTTTCTCTCTTTTTGGGACAAAGCCAAATCCGTTCCGTATTCTCTCTCTCTCTCTCTCTCTCTCTCGTTTTTTCTCTCTGTCTCTGTTACTTTTCTAAAAGTAGAGGATTCTGTTAGGGTGCCAGCTGGGTTTCCAACGTACAAGCTCGAACGTCGATTCGGGATTCACTTTGGAGGATCTTCGTCTTCAAGAGACGTTAATAAAGTCTTCCCTTTTTCTTTTTTCTTTTTGCCTTTTTTCTTTTTTCTTTTTTTCCTTTTTTTTCCTTTCCTTTCTTTCTCTTTTTCTTTTCTGTTTTTTCTTTCACCCTTTGATAAGATTGAGAATTTCCATCCTCCATTCTTCCAGAGTACTAAGCAGTTTCTTTCTCTCTCTCTCTCTCTCTCTCTCTCTCTCTCTCTTTCTCTATCTCTCTCACATTCATTCATTCACTCTCTCGACTTAGGACCATCCATTGCGATCATAGATCTGCAACGTCGGCGTCGGAGACGGTAGCAAGGTCGTAATTACCCTGGCGCTAGTGCACTCCTGGGAACCACTAACGTTACCACATCGATCCAACGTTAGCACATAGATTTCATAGGATCCGCTTATGTGAACATAAACACGCAGAAGAGAAAATCCTCTTTCTCTTTGTCTCCCTCTCTTTCTCTCTCTCTCTCTCTCTCTCTCTCTTTCTCTCTCTCTAAGAAGCTAATAGAAAATCTATAACTCGAATTTTAACCAATTATATGGAAATGTAAAAGTTAATACGAAAGGAGATTAGAAATAAGTATCTCTAATTCGATCATAGACATTTGATATTATTTCGTTTTGATAAGCACTTTAAGAGGAAATGAAAAAGGATGGAAGAACGTAATATCTACCTTCGTTCTTAAGAATCGGTTATAAAAGGGGATCAAGGGCGGAGTAGTGGTAGGTGGTAGTAGTATTATCCTCGAAGCTAACGTTTTTAATGATCCTATGATCTAGGGTGGTTTTTTAACAACCATCCTAATTTCTAGTTCGTATTCGCCTTTAACACGCTAATGTAGTAATATATATCCGGATAAACGTTAACAACAACGTATCGCGTAGCAAAGGAAATGATGGAATAAGGAACAAAGCGTGTTGTTGTGGTGGCCACTTTTACTCGCGGTCGTTATATGTACTTCCTGGAACGTCAGAGGAAGGTACCAGCAAGGAAAGCCGGTCGAAGGGTTCAAGGCTGCCACTGGGTTCAACGTACCCTCCAGAAGAAGAAAGATAAAGAAAGAAAGAATAAGAGGGAACGACTCCTCTACTCTTACTCCTCCTCCTCCTCCTCCTTCTTCTTCTCCTCCTCCTCCTCCTCCTCCTCCTCCTCCTCCTCCTCCTCCTCCTCCTCCTTTTTCTACTCCTCTTCATTCTTTTGCTTTTGCAATGCTTCAAAGGAGAATTAACTATTTACGTTCGACGATACTTATGACGAAGCTGAGAAATACTGACCGAAGTCACTATTATTTTCTCATTTTCGACGTAGCATGCGTGTGTTAGTACAAAGAGGGAAGGAACATCGTCGTTCCCTCTTACTATCGTTCATTCGTTCGTTCGTTCGTTCGTGTTCTATGTTCGTGTTCAATTTTTCTAGCCGTTGTATCGAGAAACGATAGGAGAGATAATGCTAGTCCGTTGTTATCGATTCCAAGCGAAGAAAGATAGGAAGGTTGCCTTTCGTATTCGTTATCTACGTTTACTCGTATACTATCGTTAAAATGATAAGTTTCTGCATTGTATCATTCTCTCTTTTTCTTTCTCTCTCTCTCTCTCTCTCTCTCTCTCTCTCTCTCTCTCTTGCTCTCTCTTTTTTTTTCTTTCTCTTTTTCTTTCTCATTCTCTTTCTAAAGTTTTAAAATCTACTCTTCACACATTTTCCTCTAATATATCGTTTCTGTAAGAAATAGAAATACAGCAGAGATTATTGGAAAAGCAGCGAGTAAATCTCGACTACGACAACGACGGTGACGACGACGACGACGACAAAGACGACGACGAAGACGAGTTCAAGTTCTTTCTCTCTCTCTCTCTCTCTCTCTTTCTCTCTCTCTCTCTTTCTCTTTCTCTTTCTACAGAAGCGAAATTTAAAAGTAAATCGAATTCAGGTTTAACGATTCGCATCATCGTCGTCGTCGTCGCCGTAAATCGTAAGTCGTAGTTTTCGTAGTCGCAGTCGTAGACTATCGTACGGATTTAATACTCTTATATAGACTATTTATCCGTCGAATTTTGATAGTTTCATCGAAACTTTTTAAAGATTTTCTAGTTTTATTTATATCTTTACTACGAAGAGATTTTCTTTCGCATACGTACATGTAGATATACATATACACACACACACACACACACACACACACACGCATATAATATATATATAAAACTTATATAAATGTTAGAGATAAAACTCGCAAATTTTATACTTTGCCGCCTTCCATAATCTTCTAAAGCGTTTAGAACGAATATCTTTCCTTAACTTAAATTCTAGCAATTTCTAGATACAAATACATACATACATATATATATATATATATATATATATATATATATATATATATATATATATAATGAATTGTATGTATATGCAGATACGAATATTATCGTTCAATATTATATTTCATAGAGTTATGAAATCGTAGGGAAAAGATATTTACAAAATTCATATAT
>NC_060971.1:2140825-2143325 GCF_910589235.1 Vespa crabro | reverse complement strand
CAAAGGTTTTTCATACCTTTGCCTTTTATCGATCGGGTTTAACGACTCCGGATTGAAGTTTTCTTCTGCTTTTTCTACCTTTTATCGATTTCAACGAACTAGAAAGTACGTCGCGTCTATAAATTGTTTAGGTCAACGATTCTGAAAAGTTTCGTGGCAGCTATCTGACACAGAAATGTGCTTCTCTCTCTCTCTCTCTCTCTCTCTCTCTCTCTCTCTCTCTCTCTGTCTCTGTCTCTGTATCAGTGTATCTATGAAACGTTGATATTCATAAATTCGATGAGAACGATTTCCTAAACTATATAAACATAATCGAAATATATATTCCCCGATATTCTTCTTAGCCTTTTTAAATGAATATTTCCGTGACTTTCTAGATTTCATATTTGAAAAAGTTATGAAAAAAAGAAGAAGAAAAAAAAAATTATTTCAAACGAAGGCCGTTGACTTTCGACGCGAGATCGATCGATCGATCGATCGATTTATTGATTTATCGATAGAACGTTAAATCGATTCTCTCTGGAACGAGGTCAAACAAGAGGTTGTTTGGGGAAGAATGGTTATGATGTTTACCGAACTTGTCAATTAGATTCCAATATTCAAGTTTCGTCTTATTCTTATCTTGTTTGATCACGCTAATTGAAACTCGACCATCTTATACATGAATTTTTTGTCGATTGAAATTATTCACATTATTAAAAAAAAAAAAAAAAAAAGAAAGGCAGAGAGAGAGAGAGAGAGAGAGAGAAAAGATCTTACATATTTAATTCCACAATATCTATCGAATATTTTTTTAAAAATTTAAAGATCCATTTCTATCTTTCATATAATCATTAGATAATAAGAATCTAACAGATATATTTGTTTAAATATTACTCGTAACTTTTTTTATCTCGCGAATGAATTCTCGCGCAATAATATTCGCGTCTTCTGAGCGTTAGAAGTGTTAAAAAAAAAAAAAAAATAAAAAAAAAGAAAAAAAAAAGAAAGAGAAGGAGAAAATTAAGAAGAAAAAAAAAAAGAAAAGATAAGAAGAGAAGAAAATAAATTTGATAAGATAGACAAAAAAAATTGTCATTTGGCAGAGTGACCATTGAATATGGATATTATTGAAGGCGTTTAATATCATATAACAAGACAAGGTTCATTAGTTCTCCTACGTCTTTAATCAAGGACGTCGGTCGATGTCATTCCGTTCGATATTTATTGGTAAACTAGGAACGTACGCACGTCGGTGCATCTCGAGCGCATTTGCGTGCATCGTAGCTTGGCTTGGCTCGACGCCGAGTTTATATACGTGATCGTTCGATAATTAAGTACCACGTTGTGCCACTAGAACCAAAGTCAGGACTGTCATGTCGCTAACTTCGTTTGCAATAAGCAGTGACTATTTATCGAGTTAACGTCGGTTGTAACTTTGCTGAACTTCTCTCTCTCTCACTCTCTCTCTCTCTCTCTCTCTCTCTCTCTCTCTCTCTCTCTCTCTCTCTCTCTCTCTCTCGTATTGCATGTATGGAAAGGGCGATACTTTGTATACTTCGAAAGTTAATTAAATACTTGCCAGCAAACTCTCTCTCTCTCTCTCTCTCTCTAGTCTTTGTGAAATTAATCAGCCTCCTCTTAATTCGTTGACGTAATAATCGATTATACAACCGAGCTAATAAATCTCGACATATTAACAAAGTATTTATATATTTATATTTGATATTTAATTAGATATTTTATTTAAAGATTTAATATATTTTTGATTTTGATATACGCATATATATATATATATATATATATATATATATATATATATATATATGTAAATATTTACATATATGTACATCAGCATGCCCATACAATATATATGTGCGTATGTGTATGTTAATATGTATTTATGTATATGCTTATATAATTTTATACTAATTAGATACCTCGTTTAAAAATTATAACGAATGTATTCGTTTATTTATATCCTTACTAATTAGATACGTATTTCATTTGATAATCTTATAATCAAATATATATATATATATTAGTTTGGAAACTATGAAACGGGCATTGAATGAAAATAAATAACTAAACAAAAATATATATATATAACATATAATATTGCATACTGTATAACAGGATACATTATTATTGATTAAACGAAAATGATCCTTTTAAACGATTGAAAACGTGTTCTTGTGTCGTATATATCAGAAATTGAATCGACAACCTTCAAGAATGTTGAAATATTCCATGACGAATCCCAGAACGACGATCCCTTTTCTACGCTCTTTGCTCTTCATATTTTTCTATCTTACATTTAGTAATCGAAATAATATGGGACTTGAATCAAAAATAGGATATTTACATATACACATACACACACAAACATGTATATATATATATATATCTGTAGGATGAGGTATTCTTTCGTAGACACGCCTAAAGTTGGTTATCTTTCTATATGGCTCATAAAGTGTTAAAAGGTCGTAGAAAATTACTATTATTTTTTTTTTTTCACTTG
>NC_060971.1:2120825-2138325 GCF_910589235.1 Vespa crabro | reverse complement strand
AGTTTGAAAGATATTCGTCGCACGCTGCACTTGAATTTGGTGGATATCATTCTCGCCATAAGAGAACGAAAGAAACGTGAAATTGTCATCCTTTTCAAGCTTCTTTTCTTCATTCTTTCTTCCTTTTTTCTCCTTTTCCTTTTTTATTTTTGTTTATTGTTCTTTCCAACTCTTATCTTCCTCCATTCATCTTCACGTGATATATATATATATGTGTGTGTGTGTGTATGTGTGTGTGTGTGTATCGATAAAACTCACCAAAAAATATATATTTTTATTTTCTTTTTTTTTTTTCTTTTTTCGAATTGTGGTTAAGGGGATACAATAGAGGCATTGTCAGCTGACTGAAAAGAATACCACTTGGATTTTGTTGTACCAAGAATTACAAGGAAACATCTTCGAGACGATGTTATTGTCCTCGCGAAGATACGCGCGCGCGCGTGCGAGAGAGAGAGAGAGAGAGAGAGAGACAGAGAGAGCTCTTCTCACTTCTTATACGTAAGCTGACGTCGTAAATTATCGAAGTACTTTTCGCGCAATAAAATCAAGGACGTCGTTTAAGGTCATCGATAACATCTTTATTATCGGTAACACAACGACGGTACCTTATACCACTACCACGATCATGGCTAACGGGCAGTCTCGTAAAACAGAAAACTCATTAATATTTTCACGATGAAAGATCGCCGAGGTGAATTCAATTTAAGAGCCAAACTTTGTTACGCGACGCGGATTGTAAATTCACAAGTTTTCGGGACACGTTACTTTCGTCGTTTATCGTACCAACGATTAGAATTTTACTGACAACTTATAGACTATAAATTTCATTTAGAAAATTATATAATATATGAATAAGGATTAAAATAATATTGTCTTGCGTTGGAAATATTTATTATTTCATACGGTTCAGTAATATATTCAAGATTTTTTATTATATAAATATCTCTCTCTCTCTCTCTCTCTCTCTCTCTTTCATTATGTAACATTACCTTTTAATAAAAATTTTCGTGGCAATATCTTATCACGATTTAAATATGAATAAAGATAAAAAGAAGATAATATTGTATTGTATCGATATTTATTATTTCATGTTGGTCAGTTACATATTCAAGATTTTCCATTGGATAGATCTTTTTATCTCTTTCTTTTTATCTCTCGCTCGCTAACGTCCAGCGAGACTTTCGTGGCATATCTTTTCGCTATGTAGACGACGACGACTAAAACGAAGACGACGACGACGACGACGACGACGACGACGACGACGACGACGACGACGACGACGACGACGACGACGACGACGACGACGACGAAACTTTCCCCAAGAGAGATAGAAGCGGCGCCGTGGCTATTTTCCGTGAAAATTCTACTCCCTAACCTTGTACATGCATATTTCATTCGGCACGGCATAAGCCGCAGGCCAAGAGAGACAGAGAAAGAGACGTTTCCCCTTCTTCTCAACTCCCCTTCTTCAACTCTTCTCTTCATCCTTGTCTATTCCATAGGCTAAGGTAAGCGAACTTGGCTGAACTTTATTCGACTTGACCCACCGATTTTCTTCAGAGCCGACAGGCCTCCTTTTCTTCGAGTCTTTCTCTCTTTCTCTCTTCCTCCTCCTCCTTCTTCTTCTTCTTCTCTTTCTTCTCTTTTCGAAAGCACGTTCCTTCCATTTTCATTCCGTGGTCTCGCTTACGGTGCCTTAACTTTTGACCTCGTATTCTCTTTCCCTCTTTCTCTCTTTCTCTCTCTCTCTCTCTCCTTTTTTATCTATCCCTATCTTTATCTATCTCTATCTCGTTCTTTCTCTCTGCGTAAGTACGCGAGATGATATACCGTACGGTGTCGTGGTCGCTTGATTCATGCCAGGACATTAAAGTGCTCGTAATAAGTCCTCGCCTAGTTTTACGAGTACGTGAACTTCCCTCGATTCTACTTCACCCCTTTTCCTCTGTCATCTTCTCTCTCTCTCTCTCTCTCTCTCTCTTTCTTTCTCACATACAAACACACACACACACACACACACAAACACATATAACCATACACATATACAAACCTTTTCATTTCATTTGCAAAAATTGTCCAATTTGTAGTTTGTCAGTTCCCGTTACTTTCAAGATAATTAATGGGATTGCTATTAACTCTCAGTAACTTTCTAATTACATACACTTAATTACATACTTGTCATATAATTAATGTTTTTTTATAGTTGGCAACGTTTAGAAAAAAAAAAAAAAGAAAAAAAGCAAAAAGCAAAAAACGAAGAGGATGATGGAAAAATGGAAAGAAAGAAATGAACGGAAGAAGAGACAAGGAAAGGGAGGGGGGGGGCGGGTGAAGGAAGAGAAAAAAAAAAAAGAAAAAAGGAAATAAGAGAAGAAAAAGAATGAATCATAGATAATAAATTCAAATAGGAATAAACGTCATTAACGTTATGTCAGAAATATGACTGTGTGTTTATATGTCATAGTAAAAATAATCATCGTTCGAAATAAATTGTGAAAATGTTTTCCAAGATTTTTTGATGACTTTAAATAGTATCCTTATTAATCATGCACTTCGAACGATGGAAATTGTTTCGTGATATAAGGTAACGGGAAACGTGACTCATAAAAAAAGAGAGAGAGAGAGAGAGAGAGAGAGAGAGAGAGAGAGAGAGAGAGAAAGAGAGAGAGAGAGAGAGATTTCTTTTTACCTATCTTTGTTTAGTAATACAGCTACATATATACATATATATATATATATATATATATATATATATATATATATATATAGCTGCGTTTGCATTTGACAAGTTCGTCGTACCTTTGCGGGGAAAGTAATGTACCGTTATGGTTCCACGTGAACGACACCGAAGCCCAAGAGGTCTCCTTCTATATATCTGGTACACATGACTGGAATATGATTTATACCTATCGTACGAGTCAGGAATATGTGAGTCGAGAGATCGTTTCGAAATCGATATGAAATTCTTCATTTTTAGCACGCTACGATACCTACACTCGATAAATACTTGATGACTAGTAGATCCAGAGTTAAGGGATAAATATTTCAAGAATATCCTCTCCCTCTCTCTCTCTCTCTCTCTCTCTCCTTCTTTATCTATCTTTTTCTTCTTCCACCTGTTTATATCTAACTTTATAGTCAATTAAATAATAACGATTATATAATTCATTTTATTGATGAAAATGCGATTAAGGAATCATCCATTACATCCTCTAATCGAATTTATCTGTCATTGTGGTTTATATCATATTGGCCAAACGATTATATATATGATTAACGTAATGGAGAGTATATTTTTTTTTTTTTTTCTTTCTAATAATTTGCAAATTATACAAAAAATATTCTCTATTACGTAAATGAGCTTCTCTTTGGTCGTAATTATGTCTTTCAGCGATATGCGACGTTGCTCGTACTGTTATGCTCGTCGTAATTGAAACCACGGTACGTTTCAGCATCTCGTATCAGCCTAGGTACGTTAAGCAAATAGAAGGAAAAAGGAGATACGAGCGTACGCCTTGCTATTACTGCTACTGCCACTGCTGGTACTGGTACTGGTACTGGTTGTCGTGCTGCTGCTACTGCTACTGCTGTTACTGCTACTGCTGCTACTTGTCGCGTATGCGAATGAAAATTACTTCCGTCGTTAACGCTTTCGAGTTGTACGAATTGGCCGGCTCTAGTTCGTTTTATGTGATATTATATTTTCTAAAGAGGAAAGAGACAGAGAGAGAGAGAGAGAGAGAGAGAGAGAGAAAGAGAGGGAGAGAGAGAGTTTGGATATTGTTAACGAAGGTTTTATAACTGTTATTTCAGTAAGAATTTACTTATGTCTTTTGGAGAAGTAAAAAAAGCGCGCATAGAGGTAGAGAATGTAAATCGTAAAGCTCATCGAAATTCACGTTTCGTAGAACGAAGAAAGAGAGCTACTCACGAGGGGACTTTAAAAACACGATAGCAGCCATGGTCATTCAAAGATTTACGAGATCTCTCAAGTAGGAAAAAGAGGACGATCGTGTAGTATGTATCGTAAAGAAAGATACAAAAGTATCGTGCATTATGGAGTTCCTGTAATTTTCCCTCCCTCTCTCTCTCTCTCTCTCTCTCTCTCTCTCTCTCTCTCTCTCTCTCTCTTTCTCTCATTTTTTATTTTCTTTTCCTTTTTTTTCGTTTTCTTTTCTCTTTTACATGCATACATAACAGACACGAAAATTGTAACATTTATTAATTATTATAATAGTATATTCCGAGAATAACATACAAAATACCATTCGCGTACTTTTTAATAAGTTTTAATAAAAGAATAAATATACTATGTAATATATATTTATGTAGCATATAAAAAATTAAATATAATAAATTTGAATCCGTGAGAGTAGATAGAATAGGATAGATGAATGAATTATTCTAAGACTGGATCAAAATGGTTTCAAGGAAATAAGCTTTCGCGTTTGCATTTATATTCGTTTTTACGGCTCGATACGAACGGTAAAACATGCATTTCGTAATAAAATCGTTTATGGATATCGCCTTCTTCGCTTTCGAGATTGTGAAATAAAATGAGCGGTATATGTATGAAAAACGGAAGAAGAAGAATAAGGAGAAGAAGAAAGGGGTGGAGAGGTGGAGTGAAGAGGGATGAGGGAAAGATTTAAGAGCGAAATTCGAACAAAAAGAAAATGTCCATTAAAAAATTGTTTGTTTCATTTCGCGTACATACATACCTGTCTATCTATATACATATATAAATATATAGGTATATATCTTAATTAACGAATATTTTAAAATGTTTTAATTCGATTCGCGATAATATTGGTATACCGTTATACCGAACAGAATGAGTTTCTCGAGTGATTAGACAAGAATGAAAAAAGAAAGGCTTGGTATTCGTTTAAACAAATATAACGGTAATGCGATATGGTTCGATGAATGTATCGAAAGTTCAGACATAGTTATTATTTAGAAAAAAATTAACGTAAAATTATACGATCGAGACGATATTATAATAGCAATGAACGATAAAATATAATAACATCTTTATAATATATAAAATATATAATAACTATCGTAAATAATATTATATATAAAAGACTTTTCATTTTCATGTGTTTTAATGACATTGGCTGAATTTATGAAAAGTGAATTTGTACCATTATAAAGAAGAAAATTAAAAAAGAAAAAAAAAAGAAAGAAAAGAGGAAAAAGAAAGAAGAAGAAAAACAACGATAAAATTTACCTGCCTCTCGACGTTTTTTCGAAAAAAAAAAAAAAAAAAAAAAAAAAAAAAAAGAAATCATTATGATTTCCTAATAATAATCATAGCTCACTTTTCATTCGAACACAGTATATGTATATATATATATATATACATATATACATGTTTTAATATTATCTTGAAATCCTCCGATGGTATTATTTCTCTTGATCTTTAACGTAAATCCGATAGAAAACGATAAGAGAAGTCCTTCCCTCGTTTGCGATGGTCATTTCGGTACTAGCTGGCTCGGTCGAAGGTCCTTGACCGTAAACGAAGAGAAGGGTTTGCCTCGAAGAGTACCGTCCTTCTGGGATCGTTCGCTCCGCAATTTCAAGGCCCTTAATCCCCCTTTACATCGACTCTGCAGACTGAGTATGCGCTACCTGTCCATTTGAATAATCCGACAGAAGGAATAAAATGTAAGGGCTCGCTCTTCTTTGAGAGCTTTGCTCTCTCTCTCTCTCTCTCTCTCTCTCTCTCTCTCTCTTTTTCTCTCTCTTTCTTCGTTCCTCTGTTCCGCTGTTCCTCTGTTTCTCTCTCTTGATCTCTTCGAGTCGCTTCGTTGAATCTCTTAACACGTTGCGATCTCTCTACTAGATCTCGTAGTTCTCGACAAAACCAAATCAAATTCAAGATATTAAAGAAGTAAATAGAAATAAAAGAAATAAGAATGAATACGTTCTCGCATCATTAATTTTATAAATCATTTTCTCTCTCTCTCTCTCTCTCTCTCTCTCTCTTTCTTTCTCTCTCTTTCTCTCTTTTTCTCCATTTCTTTCTTCGTCGTTTCATTTCATTCTTGCATATATTTTTACCCATGTATGTTATTGATATACACGATATTATACATGATATAAATGATGTTGTTAACATTACATTGATATGGAAAAATTCTGATAAAGATAAATTCACTTAAAGAATATTATCTAGGATCTTTAAAAATTTCTAATTCATTCCAATTGTTTTTCCTCGATTTCTTTATCGATTATTATCTGACGTAACGACGTATTATCAATTATACGCGTTATAAAAAGTTCATTGAATGAATAGTTCAAGGTTTTTAAGAAGAGAAGAGACAGTCGAAACGTCGATCGAATTCCTCTCTTCAGCAAGAAGAAGGAAGAGGTGGTATAGGAAGAGGGAGAGGGAAATCAATTACGTTAACGATCCAGATGACTCATGACCCGTTTCTCGTTGACAGTCATCGGGCACGATCGTCTTTCAAATGCATGCTCATGCTTCGTGCATTTTCTTTTTTTTCTTTTTTTTTTTTTCTTTCTTTTTCTTTTCCTTAGCAATTAACCGATGATTCGTGCCAACATCCGTTCTTCAAAAAGAGATAAAGGAAAAAAGAAATAAAAAAATATTTTCTTTTTCTTTCTGTTTTTTTTTTTTTTTTTTTTTTTTTTTTAACTTTATGCGAACGATAAGATAAAGATAAAATAATACATTTGAATCATCGATAATTTTGTAATATATAGGCATAGTTTCATGTTACTTTTAGAACAAAAGCTTGTAAGTTATATTCTCGTCTCTCTCTCTCTCTCTCTCTCTCTCTCTCTCTCTCTCTCTCTCTCTCTCTTTCTATCGCAATCTCGTGCACGGATATACATAATTTCTTCCTCTCCTTGTCCCTTATAGTAAAAGCGAGCGAGCGAACGAGAGAGAAAAAGAGAAAGAGAGAGAGACAGAGAAAGAGAAAGAGAAAGAGACAGAGAAAGAGAGAGGAGGGTAGCGAATGAGTTGAAAGGTAGGAAAAAAAAGCAATGTGCCGTGAAGGCGGGAGGGAGGAGGAGAGGTAGGAGAAAACGACGAGCATTAACGACATGATAGACGGCGGACACGGATTGTACGATACTCGACTGGTACGTTGTCGTAATGCATGCGAGTAACGAGTGAGAAAGAGAGAGAGAGAGAGAGAGAGAGAGAGAGAGAGAGAGAGAGAGAGAGAGAGAGAGAGAGAGAGAGAGAGTATCTACTTATTCGTCGCGACGCCCACGCACCTAAACGCGAGAGATTGTTTTGAAAGAAGGAAACATTTCTCCGAGGAGAAAAAAATAAAATACTTTCGGATGAATGATTAAAATGAAATGAAAAATTCTAGTTTTATGGAATTTCTAAATATTTTATATTTTTCCTCTCTCTCTCTCTCTCTCTCTCTCTCTCTCTCTCTCTCTCTTTCTATCTATCTATCCATTCGTCTGTCTATCTATCTATCTATCTGTCTGTCTATTTATCTATCTGTCGAATAGACGGCATAGGACTCGAAGATCTCCCGTTTTCTCTTAGAACCATTGTAATCGGTAAGAAATGGAAGGGAAGATTCCATTAGCGAATAACGCTCTCCCTGAGAATCGCTTAAGATTCAACGGAGGCTGTTGCATCGCGTAAAATGCAGTTTGTATGTTTCAAGGTAGACGACAAGTTTTCTACGACATTCACCAACGAGTTTTACATTCAGATCGGAGCTTCTGCATTAAGAATAGATCGAAATGTGCGACTGGCTGAAATATTAGAATGCCTTGGGAGAGAACGTGAAAGTTTTGTGGCAATAGCGATGTATGAGAGAATAAGAGAGAGAGAGAGAGAGAGAGAGAGAGAGAGAGAGAGAGAGAGAGAGAATTTCTTTCCTTTTCCTTTTCCCTTTCCCTATATCCTCTCCCTTATATCCTCTCCCTTCGTCATTTTCTTATCCCTTTTGCGAGTAGAGAATTAATATAATTTCTCGAGGGACGTATATTGCAATATTTTTTGTTTGCTTCTTCTTCTTCTTCTTTTTTTTTCTTCCTTCCTTTTTTCTTTCTCTTTATTTTTTCTTTTTATTTTATTTCATTTCTTTTTTCTTTTCTTTTCTTTTCTTTTCTTTTCTATCGACAAATTTTCCATACGATACGCTTTACAAATACACTCTTGACGATTCGATAACGAGTTTCAAACGTCGAGATATACAAAAGGAATAAGAAATGTGCAAATTTTCTTCGTAAGATTTATGTGACACTAATGGGGAACTCGTACGTTGATTTCGAAACGTTTCTTTTTTCTTCTCCTTTTTTTTTTTTTTTTTTAAGTAACGTATATAGGTATAAGACGTGCATATTCTCGATCGTATCACGTACATTATTATTCTTCTTATTATTATTATTATTCTTATTATTATTATTATTATTATTATTATTATTATTATTATTATTATTATTATTATTATTATTGTTCTTTTTTCTCTTTATCTCTTTTCTCGATTATCTTAAAACGTACGTTTATTATATATTCATTATATACAGATGATAGATATATGCAGAAAATCATAAATGAAGCAGTTTTATTAAAGAACCGTAACAGGCTGTCGTTATTATAAGTCTGAATATTGTAAAACTGAAATGATATTTTTTTCTATTTCTCTTATTCCCTTTTGTATTTATATATCTATCCATCTATCCATCCATCCATCCATCCATCTTTCTATCTATCTATCTATCTATCTATCTATCTGTCTATCTATATATCAATCTCTATCTCTCAGAGTTATTGCGAAATCATCAGCATCGACTGAAATTACTTGAACATAGAGGAGCTTCGAGCTATAGACTATTCCGATTTTCTGTCGATGATTTCGATATTGCAGTCGAATAGTATAGCACGGACTTCTTCTATCTCTATGCTAATAATCTGCGACTTAAGTCGTATAAAGCTCGGGTAGAATGAGGTTGGAATGGGGGATGAAGTGGGGTTGGGAGAAAACGCTTGTAAGTACGTACGTCTTACGGACGTACGAAAATCGATATACTATGATTGAAAATCGAACGATCGAACGATCGAGGAATTGATAAATCGATTGATGGATTGACGATAAAAATCGATCGTATGAAAGACCAAAGGACCAAAGGACCAAACGGAGAAAACTCTTAGTTCGATAATATTAGTAAATACGTATTGAGATATCGTGAAAATTTTACTTTCAACGTTGATCTGCAGTATATGTTGTTTACATTTCATTGCTTCTTAAAACGATGGAAATATTATACGTATGTATATTTCTATGGCACAAAAAAGTTATTAAAATAATTAAATAAGATTTTATAATAAATCGTCAAAATATTTTCTATTATAAACATTATTACATTAAAATATGATCCTATAAAGAAATCGTTTAGTTCCTTTTGAAAAGCAATACGAAGTAATTATACTTTGATCGGTGTATTAAAAATTTCTTATATATATATATACATACATATATATATATATATATAGAGAGAGAGAGAGAGAGAGAGACAGATATTATACAGGAGGTATTCTGGTTAATGAATTCTCTTTGGAAATGTCCTTTGAGATGGAGGAAGGTGAAATCAATTAATATCGAGTCGCAGAAGATTAGATTTCTATCGGTCGTCTTCACAGCTAAACGTCATCGAGCTCGACGAATACATCGAGACCCTAGTAATTTGGTTTGATCAGCATTTCCGTGAAAGCAGTATCGTCTCGTCCCGTCTCTCTCTCTCTCTCTCTCTTATTTCTCATCGTCCTCTTCCTCCGTCTGTATCTCCACTTCCTCCTCCTCCTCCTCATCATCATCTTCCTCCTAGTCGACACGTGAACGTCATAGCACGCAATAATCGTGCTTGGAGTGCGTTTCATCTCATGGCTCGAGGCGACGTCTGTTATCGATTATGCGGGCAAACTTATTAGACAGCGATTAGCTGTTATTTGCACGCAACATGCTGACCCTATTTCGTGTCACGTTCGTACGGTTAACCACTAAACCAACCAACCCTACTCGTTTTTGTACCCGATGACCTGTCAAGATTTATTATATTATTTTTCTATTGCTTAGACTAATTCCCTCGTACCTTTGTTAATTACTCATTATCTGATATATAATTTTTTTTTCCTCTTTTTCTTCCTTTCTTTCTTTCTTTCTTTTTTTCTTGCGATACAATTAAGATAATCGTACGAGCATGTTAAAAAGAAAAAAAAAAAGAAAAAAGACCACTGCATCATTATAATAATCGTTTCTGTTTATTCGATCAATATTTTTTCATAATTAATCATAAAGATTTTGTAAAATATATGACCGTACTATATTATATACGAATTGTTTCGATTGAATATAAATTATTCAGTGTCAGATTTTGCGCCTGATTTAATCGGTTTTAATACTGATCTCTTGTATTATTGTAATATTTTGTTATTAAATATTGATTATTTATTTAAAATACGGATTAAAAGTGTTTAAAATATTCGATCAAATATATTTATCAGCCTTATAATATATGTATATATCATTGTATTATATTTGATTAATATTTCATATTTCAATTTTGTTTCCTCATTTGTAATTTTTAAAATTTCTTTAAATAAGTATTTATAAATCAATGTTAAAAAAGTACATACATACGTATTTATAGTTTGTAAGAAATCGTATACTCTACAATATACGATATTATTTATGTTTTCGTATGTATGATCATGATCGAAATAGACTGTACAATGACAAAACAATTCATTCATTAATGTCAATGTCAAAATATCCATTATTTGAATTGTTCATCGGATAGGATTTATGTTATATACCTGTGCAACTACATCATGTACACGTTAATGCACTATACAGATTTTATTTGTGTTTACTTTCATGTACAATACATATTTAGCCAATTAGTGTGAATTGTTATTGGATTTATCAGTATTATTAGATCGTTCGTTGAATGATAAACAGATTTCTAACAATCTCAGTATTGAATTTTCAAACGTAAATTATCATTTTCATTTTATTTCTAATTTCTTTCGTCTTTATCATCGTCAAACATATAGTCTTTTCATGAATATTATCTCGAAATTTAATTTCTCTTTTTTCTTTTTTTTTTTCTTCACATTTCTATTTTCTTTTTTAATTTTTTTTATTTTTTTTTTTTTTTTTATTTTCTTTCTAACCATAAAGTTTCCAAAAGATATTCGAATGCATTATTGAAACTATTTTTTTAATATGAGGTTTCCTCGTCGAAATCAACGAACCGAATTATTTCGAAGGAAAAGGCCAAGAGGGACCAATGACTAGCATGAGTTTGTGTGTGCACAAACGCATGGACGCAGGGGCGCGAGCGCAGCTAATGTTTAGCGTGACCGGCAAGGCGGAACTCGCGTGAGAGACACCGTTCACGGTTGCGTGAAGCGTAAACTTCTCTCTCATTGCATTGGTGATAGTAGTGGTGATGATGGTGGTAGTAGTAGTGGTGATGGTGATGATGATGGTGGGGCGTCGAGTGACACGTAGCACGAAATCATCTGGCATCCCAATCCTTTTATCAACCTTTCTAACGTCATCGATTTATATATATATATATATATATATATATATATATATATATATATATATATACATATATATATATATTAGGTGGACCGGAAAATAATGTCGTTTCTACGCATGTCGATATTTGATTGTAATTAAAAATAAAAACTTGTTAAAAATTTATTCGTTTAAATTTAATTTAAGAAAGCGACATTACTTTCCGGTCCACCTAATATATATATATATATATATATATATATATATAACTACGTTCGATTTCGTAAGATCATTCTTTTTGACATATCAAAAAAATCATGTATATTCGTAATAACAAATTTTCAAATTGAAAAAAAAAAAGAATGAAAGAAAAAGGATCATTTTATAAACAGATAAATCCTTCGACATTCGCGAACATTTATTCCTTTTGTACTCCTTAATTTGTTATAAATACTAATTGTAATGATGATAAATTTTTTTTTTCTTTCTTTTTTTCTTTCTTTTGGCGATTTTAATTATTTATCTTTAATTAAAATTTATTTATTTATTTATTTTTTTATTAATCCGTTCGTAAGTACATAAAAAATAAAAATCATAAAAGTTATAAATTGATTCTTTGCGTGTAATATTTATGTATAACCTGTATGCATATATATATATATATATATTTATTTATTTATTTATTTATTCTCTTTGTTAAGCTGTTGGAAAGACGAGTTCGTTTTCGTCTTTGTCACGATTCGGGAAGTTGGAAGAAGAGAAATTCAAAGATGCTTCCGTGTTAAAGTATTCGATATCTAAAAGTTCGCACTTCCACGTGCGAAGACGATTCCGCAGCTTCAAGATGAAATTACATCCGGGTTTATGCTATTCCACGCTTATTCCTCCTCCTCCTCCTCTTTTCTCCACCTGCTTCTCCTCCTTTTCCTTGTCATCCTTGTCGTCGTATTCGTCGATGTTCTCGCACGAGAGAAAACGGATAAAGGATTCGAGTGTCTCATTAGCGAAGCTGTTATGGATTTATGGATTGAAATCGAGTAATTAAGAAGCTTATTAGATTAGAAACGATTATCGTTTCTAATTAATACAAAGACTTTTCATTTATTTTACATTAAATATTTATTATTATATTCGATAATTTTCTTTTTTTTTTCTTCTTTTCTTTTCTTTACTTTTCTTTTTTTAAATTTCCTTTTTATTTTGTTTTTCGTTTGTAATTCGAAGTTAACAACGAATTCGATATGACTATGTATTTGTATGAGTGAGAGGATTGATTTATGGAGGATGAGGAATACGATTGCATCGTATTTGTTCATTTGTTGTTTTACTTTTTCATTTATTTTCTATTTTTTTCCCCTCCCCATCAAGCTCCCCCCCCCCCCTCCTCCGCCCCGCACAGCCTCGCCCCCTTGAAATCGGACCATTCGTTATTTCGAAAAAACTATTGTGCATAGTAATAGATAAAAATCTGATATAATGGAGATTTATTTGGTCGAATGATTTCTTCCTAAGAAATTAAGTAGATCAGTGTGCCAATAGTATTTATCTACAATTTATTATTATTTTCACGAGAGAATATCTTATAATGAGAAACAAAATAAAAAGAAAAGATTTAAATCGTTCAGTTAGCAACGATCATTAAATTCTAAGAATTTATTTAGGTCAATGAAAGTCCCCCTTTCAAGAAATTAAATAACTCATCGTGTCAATGCGCTTGACTTAACATTATTTCCATGGTAATATCTTGAGAAATGAAAAATCTTAAGGATATCGAATATAAAACGTTTTAAAGTACATTATTTTTCTTCATACATTTTATATATTTGTTTTATTTATTTATTTATCTTTTTTTCTTTTTTTTTGCTTTTTAATATCGAATTATTCGTAAATAATTATTAGACTACATATTATTGTCTCGATATATATATATGTATATATGTATATCATGTTCCATTCGTCATGGTGATCTTACCTTTCGTATAACGAGCATTTTAAAATTCTATGTTACAAGCATCCATATTTTTCATTTCTGACAGGACGGAAACATATCCCAGACGTGTAACGCAGCGTTAAAAACGTGCTTGAATAAATGGACGCGTAGGAAATTGTAACGTCGGTGTACTATTTCTAGCAACATCCTAGATAATATTTTCAAAATAAGTAATAGATATACGTACACAAATATACATACGCACGCATATACGCACACGCACAAATGAATATGCATATACAGATAGAGATAAGAAAAAAAAAGGAAGAAAGACCGGATAGAACAAAAATAATAATAATAATAAAAAAAAAAAAAAAAGGAACAAAACAAAACAAAACAAAAGAGAGAAGAATATCTTGATCAGAAAATAGCATTTTATCGAGCGCATTAATGGACGATCAAAATGAAAAGAAGAGAACGAGAAAAGAGAGCGTTGTTCGATTAAAAAAAAAAAGAAAAAAACAAAAGAGTTATTGAATGGTATATCTTGAAAGACTATACACTTTGATTTTAATAGTGGTACTCTAAGAATAGGATGATAATGATGATGATGATGATGATAAGGAGATGGAAGAGGAGGTAAGGGATGAAGAGAGTAAGAGAGACGTTGAATACTTGCTACTTGATTTACTTGGTTTAGTCGAGACATTGCAGAGACAACGACGACGACGACGACGACGACGATGACGATGACGATGACGATGACGACGACGACGACGATGATGGGCTTTGTCTTGACGTAACATCGTTCAAAGGTTGCCTGACTGCTTGCCTGTTTGTTCTCATATCCTCTTCAATGTACTACCTTGCACGTGTTATATCCGTAGAACCATAAACACGTAGGCACACTAAACGAGGCCAATCCTTTGCTCGAAGGATCATCATCGATGTTGCTTCATGATCGATTTCATCAACAAAATTCTCTTTTATCTATCTTCTTATCTACGAGAGATTTTCTTTCCGAGTGATTCGTTACACACACACACACACGCGCGCGCGCACACATACATATGTAATGAATCATATATACGTATAGATTCGTTAAAGATCGATTGAACTATCGAATCGAATCTGTTCATCTCAAAAAATTATTGCAAAAGTATAACGAGTTAAATCAGATATTTTTCTTTCTATTTTTTATATTAAGGGGACCGGAAAGTAATGTCGTTTCTGCGCATGTCGATATTTGATTGTGATTAAAAATAAAAACTGACTTGTTAAAAATTTACTCGTTTGAATTTAATTTAAGAAAGCGACATTACTTTCCGGTCCACCTAATATGTATTATTCTTTTCTTTTTCTTCTTTTTTCTTTTAAAGATAGAAAGAAAAGAGAGACAGAGAGAGAGAATGATTGGAGAATGCGGGTTGTTGGTATGATTTATATTAAAAGACTTTGGGACGCTCGATGACACGTAAGAAACGTCATTTTCAAAAATTGTCTATCTCGTTCTAATGTAATAAAATTCTTAGATGAAAGCTCATATAAGTATACATATTCATTCATACTCGTTAATATATTAGAATAGGAATTGTTTTATTTTTCCTTTTTTTTTCCTGTATTTTTTCTTTGTTCTGGTTTTTTTCTTTTTTTTTTCTTTTTTTTTTTTTTTTTTTTTTGTTTTGTTTTCTTTTCTCTTCTACGAATTGTAAAATTATTCCACGGATTGTAACGAAGTCGAGACGCCATCGTGAGATTCGAGCTTCTTGGTATCTTCCCGTCAGTTTTCACTCGTGCAAAACTTTTGGCGAGAGCATAAATTGAAACTGCTACGGCTTTGGTGCCATCGCGAAACACCGAAGTGAGAAGAAACGTTAAGAACCTAAAGGAAAGTCAAAACGCGATGCACAGACCATTCCTATCTTCCTCACTCCTCCCTTTCTACCATCCTCTCTCTCACTCTCTCTCCTTTCTCCATCCTCCATACTCTTTTCGAGAAAGACTTTTCTAGTTTTACTACTTACCCTAAACAAGATATTCTATTTTGTCGTTCTTGTCCCGTCGATGCAAACGAACATTGTGAAAAAGGCAAACTTTGGATTCGTTTTCGAGGAAAAAAATTCTTTTGAGAGAGAAAAAGAAATGTAATGTAATAAAATGAAATATACATATATATATATATATATATATATATATATATATATATATATATATATATATATATATAAAGGAATAATAAAGACGAAAAAATAAAAGAATAATTATAAGTAACGACACGTGTAACTCTTTCGTTCGTTTTCGTCGGGAAAGTTAAAATTAAAACAAAAAAAAAAGAAAAAGAAAAAAAAAAGACAAAAAAAGACAGAAAGAATAAAAATAAAGAAGAAAGAGAGAAAGAGCAAGATAGTACGAGAGAGAGGGAGAGAGAGAAAGAGAAGGAAAAGCAATTAATTCGACAATTTTCAACGATCCAATGATTACTTCGTCGTTCGTTCGGTGCCTACACTATATGAGAAAGTTAAGCGATGCGTAAAACTAACGTGAAAAAACATATTCCCTCCCTCCGAAACGAACCAAATTCCAGTGAGTATCCACCCCTCCCTCTACCCCCCTCCCTCCCCCTATGCCTTTGCTCACCCCTTCTAAACTCTATCGAGCTTGAGTTTCAAATGGAAAATAGTAAAAAAAAAAAAAAAAAAAAAATGAAAAAGAAAATAAAATAAAAAGCAGAATAAAATAAAATAAAATAAAATAAAATACAATAAAATAAAACTGAATGGAAAAAAAATACTAGAAAAGAAAAATAAATAAAAAAAAAAAAAAAAAAAAAAGACTAAAAGATCGGTGTCCACGGTCGATCGAATACGAGCGTGCATTTAGATTTTCTACGTGTATCGCGTTTCGATTTGACCACCCCCCCCCTCCTCCCACTTCTTCTCTCTCTTCTCTTCCCCCATCCCACTCCGTTACGCCTATAATTTCACGATGCGTCGTATCACGGATTGGATAATAATGGGAATAGAGTGTGTACTAGTTTTGGTTCATCGAAAGAGGTGGAAAATTGTCTTCGAAAAAGAGAGAGAAAGAGAAAGAGAAAAGATGAACGCGAGAGAGTCACTCCATTTTACAGGTTTATATATATATATATATATATATATATATATATATATATATAAAGTATTTTTAAGATTGACAGGATTAAATTTAATAAAATAAATAAATAAATTAATTAATAAAGAAAAGAATTAATAAATTAAATTGACAGGATTATTTTTGAAAAGATAGAGCATAGTTTAATATAAAAATTATAACAATGAATTGTTTCATATCTTTTGTTGTGTAATAGAAGAAAAAAGAAAAAAGAAAAGAATGATATTGTCATTAATACATTGATTCGTAAGTAAATTTAATTTGAAAGAGAACGTATCGATATAAACACATGGATGAAATTTGAAAACTATATATATATATACATACATATATGTATATATATCGCGTCATAACGAGTAATCCACAGCCTTGGGCTACATTTGCAAACTCTTTTTCTGTCTCTCTATTTCTTTCTTGCTCTTTCTCTATTTTCCCACCATCAAACAGTTACTACTTACTATAGCACACACTGTTTTACCAACTCTCACCTACCTACCTATCTACGTATCTACCTACCCACCTACCTACCTACCTTCTAACCTTCCTTCCTTCCTACCTTCCTTCCTTCCTTCCTTCCTTCATACGAACGGGATCGCTTATGGTTGCCGCAGTATGCGCGTATTCATGGTCTTTCTCTAGCTTACACGTTCTCTGGTATCGAGCGTCGTTGCACATGTTGCTACTGTTTCTAGTTCGCAACACACATATTTATACATATGTACATACATACTTTACTATATACACGCACGATGCGCCACTCTACCTTCGACATACTCTCTCTCTCTCTCTCTCTCTCTCTCTCTCTCTCTAACTCTCTCTAACTCTCTCTTTCTCTCTCTCTAGCGTTACCCTAATATCGTGCTCCCGTGCGATATTGCCGTAA
>NC_060971.1:2108325-2118325 GCF_910589235.1 Vespa crabro | reverse complement strand
GCGCGTGCGTAAGGCATTTCATTGGATGAAAGGAGAGAAAGAAGCTTTAAAATGAGAAATATATATATATATATACACATACACACCTTCTTATTTTTCTTCTCTTCTTCTTTTTCTTCTTCTTTTTCTTCTTCTTGAAGGTAAAACTTTATTCTCAAAGGTTGCTCGTTTTCACCTCTAGGGCTTCCAAACGTAGAAGTAAATGGCGAAACAAAACGATCTATATACGACACATCGTACGTTTGTATCTTTCTACATTGGAAAATCTCATGGGATGTTAAAGTTAATTACCGTTGGGAAACCTGAGGAAACTACCGTTGCTTGACCAAATTAACGTTTCATTTCGTCCATGAAAACGATGCATTGCAATTCTCGACATAGAGAAATAACGCTCTACGTTATGATTTATTTTTAAAAATATTTATATACATAGATACATATATATATATATATACGTCGGTTCCATTTTAATAATGATTACATTGTAAAAGCTTACTAACTGATGGTACTTGTAATCTTTGTTATAACAATTTTTTTTCATAAGTTAGAAGAAAGACATAGAGAGACATTTGTTATTATTAAAAATCAACGTGCATATATATATATATATTTATGTGTGTATATATGTATGCATGTAAAAACGAATAAAAAAAAAAAAAGAAGAAAAAAACATTAATTACTTGTAAAAGCTCGCTAACTAATGTTACTTTAAGGTCTTTTTGTTAATATCACATTTTTTTTTTTTTTTTTTTTTTTTTTCATTTTGTTCTTGTTATCTTCTTTCCATTTTATTTATTTTTTAATAAGCTAAGAGAAGGATATTAATGAAAACACATTTTTCCATTAATAAGATCAACAATGAGCGATGGCACGTGACCATTATTTCGCCCTTTTTTTTGCTTCTGCTTTTTCCTTTTTTTTTTTTTTTTTTGTTGTTTTTTCTTTCCTCAGCCGTAAACTTCCCTCCGTTTCTCACTTTAAAATAACCAGAAGCAGCTTGCGCATTTGAATCAAGATCGCTCGTCGACCCTCCGGTTCACCCCAGGCATTAATATAAATTTCAATAACGGTCACCGTCTGCGTGCTCTCTAAAGTATGATGTTGTACGTGGGTGTCCCCGTTCCACGTTCTTTCCTACATTATATGTACGTGTGTCTAGTAATTTTTATATAATTTTTTTCTTCTTTCTCTCTCTTTCTCTCTCTTTCTATCTTCGCGTACGCGTAGATACAGCCAGAACGACTACTACTACTAGTTATTAATTCATGTAACGCATCAGATGAATCTTCTAGCTTCATTCGTAACACGATTCACAATACCGTTATCCATCATGTTACCAAAAGTATTACCAAATGTATTACCAAATGTATTACCAAATGTATTACCAAAAGTGTTACCAAAATACATTTTTATTTTATTCACTTATCCTTTTAATCCTTTAACGCGTTAAAATTAATCATTTCATAATATAATACCAAAGTTCAAATGTGTTTCATGCAAAAGAAAAAACATTCTTTTATATAATTTCCGACGATAAATTTATGATAATTATTTGATATATGTCAATGCGTGTTTTACTTTAATCATAGTTTCTTTCAATAACAGGGAACAGGATATAAAGATTGATTGGAAATTGAAGAGGATAGAAAGGAAAGTGGAAAGAAAAATAATCTGATGGTATCTTATCGATGTCCTTGTTGGACATAAACATAGGCGGAAAAGTGAGAGAGAGAGAGAGAGAGAGAGAGAAAGAGAAAGAGATAAGAAATTTCTATGTCGATACATTCGATCGAGGGTATAGAGCTAGCTGTGTAGCTAGCCAGCGATAAGTATCGCAATTCTCTTTCGTATCGATATAATTTTGGGAACTGATTAAATTGCTTTTCGTTCCCAGAGGATATATCGCAATTTATAGATCATCCATTGATAAATGTTTCTCCATTGGATATATATATATATATATATATATATATATATATATATATGTATGTATGTATGTATATATTTTATGTTATATATGAGTGCTCGGTCGGATCGACTTTTATTTTCTTATTTTCGATATTAAAATGGCTAAGGGTTAGGTTATATAAAGTATTCGCAAGGGACGTAAATAAATGAAATTAATAGAAACAAGAATTTTCAGTAAGTTCGAATATTTTTCTAGAAAATTGAATTAAACGGAGAATTTGACGGATAAGCAGATTTTCTTCTTGCAAACAGAAACGGTTTATCTCTGGATCCTTTAGCCGTGGTGGACGAGATTCTATACGGATGGTTGATGATGTTAGTGATCCTAGTGGTGTAATAGTAGTAGTGGTAATGGTAGTGGTATTGCTAGTGCTGAGCTCGAATAATTTCCATTTGGTTAAATCCATTTACCAGTACGGGAAGGTCCAACTATTTTGAAAACCTTCGCAGTCTGTCCCAAGCAAAGCTAGGTTCTCGTACTTTAAACGAGAACGAGTAGGTACGCCCTTTACGTATGGTCATTGTCCTATTAAATAAGCTCTACGTACTACTGGAAGAGAAAGATATATATATATATATATATATATATATATATATATATATATATCTTTCTCTTGAGAGAGAGAGAGAGAGAGAAGTTTCTACTGTACGATCTCGAAGAAGGAATCTTTTGTTTGCTGACCAAACCCCCTTTTGAATTATTCTCTTTTGATGATGTTGTCAACGTTTCAGTCTATAGAGGTATTATATGGTTTTCAGATTGTAGATAAAAATATAATATATTTTATTGTTAATAAAAATAAAAATAAAAATAAAAGATTTAAATGTATTCGAACGAATTAACGGCGGGAATAAATTTCGCGACATCAATTTATTTATTAATGTATTATTTATCATTACGTAAGATTATTTATTATATACGCTTTTTTTTTTATCGTCCATCGATAATCAACTAGAAAAAAAAAATATATATATATATATATTTTTTTTTTTTTTCATATTTGATCGTTTAGGAGGAAGGGACAAATGAAAACGGTGTGAAAGTAAAGGGCGATAATGCATTCATGAATGGTCCGAATTCTACAAGAAGTGGCATTACCTAGTTCGTCCTTCGACCTTTTCACGTACATACATTGATACTCATAGGACATAGTTGGTATTCTCATGGCATCGTTTCCCTGGTAGTCGCTGTCGTTCTCCCTATCTTTCTCATTCTCCTTTTTCTCCTCCTCCTCCTCCTCCTCTTCCTTCTCCTCCCTCGATTTCGTTCTCGCTCTTGCGACAGCTTTTCCACGGGTGACACAATTCTCGGAAATATTTTCAGCTTTCTTGTATAAAATCAGTAAATTCCACGTCGCACTTTTCCAATAGCCATCCTCAAGAGCTACCTACGTTTCTTTCTTTCTATCTTTCCTTCCTTCCTTCCTTCCTTCCTTCCTTCCTTCCTTCTTTCCTTCATTTTTTTTTTTGTCTTTCTGCTTCATGCACGTGGACAGAACATCCTTGTACCTTCCTATTTCTCTTCTTTCACGACTCTGACACCGGGTTCCGTTTCTCCGCATTCTTTTCCCTTGAATTTCGCGCTTCTCTTCGATTTAACACCTCAAATATATCGACGATTCTCGATCGATTTGATTCAAAGATAAAATATAAAATGTTAAAGGAAAAGAGAAATCTATCTATCGGTTTCAAATTTTCTCTCGATCTTATTTATCGTAGAAAACACACTATCTTCTATTTGTTTCCATCGATCCATTCTCTTCCTTCTACTCCTGGTACTCCTACTATTGTTACTACTATTGTTATATATATATATATATCTCTCTCTCTCTATATATATATATATATATAGAGAGAGAGAGAGAGAGAGAGAGAGAGAGAGAGAAAGAGGAAACGGAAACATTTTACGCGCGATCGCGTCTTATCTCGATGGCGTTGGTGCGTTTATTGCATTCGAGAATCTGCCTTCCCGAAATGGTTCGCGAGAAACAAACTGCGCTCGGCATTTCGTTTACCCGCCCCGCCCCGTCCCTCCCCATCTCATCTCCCCTTACGCGTTTTGCAGTCGCTGCAATGCACAATATGTGTGTCTGTTTCTATCTATTCATTTATGTATGTATGCGTGTATGCGTGCATACGTATGTATGTGCGTGCATATAAGTGGACGGGCGTGCACGTGTCTATGTACTTACGTACGTATATATCGTACGTACGTGAGCGTGTGTGTAAATACGAAATCCCGTTTAATCTCTCTTGGACAATGCGCGCGAAATTTATGATATAGCCGGACAAAACTTGATTATTAACGCAACGCGCAGTTTACTTCACTTTCCGAATTGTGGAATTATTCGTCGATAATTGAGAATCCATTGGGTTTTGTTGTTCTTAATTATCAACTAAATCGATAATATTACCTACCAATAATTAGCTCTATTATATCTATATCTATATATGTCATACTTGTTTCAACCTTTTTTTCTTTCCTTTCTTTTTCTTTTCACAGCTTTTTTAATTTAAAAATTAAAATTTTTAAATAATATTTAATTATTTTCTAATTTCATATTTAATTGAATATTAAGTGGAATTTTTAAAATAGTGAAATATGAAAAAATAAAAAGTATTTCTGAAATTTAAGGAAAAAAAAAAAAAAAGAAAAGAAATATTTAAGGATAAGAATTTATTTATAATATAATATAATGTATAAATAATTATTTATGTATATATTTAAATTATAAAATATATTTATTAATTAATTATTATTATTTATATATATTAAAAAATTTTATTATACATATATATATATATATATATATATATATATATAGAATAATAATAATAATAATAATAATAAATATCTATATATTTATTATTCTTCATAGGAAATATAAAAATCTAATAATGTGTAACATAAAAATTTATATGTTTTCAATCGAAAGTTTTTAATACCGAATATAATCTCCATTAAAAGTGAAAAAGGAAAAAAAAGAAAAAAAATACCATAGAAATTCTCGTACGTAATCGGTTAATGCAATCCTAGTATTCTTTCTCTCTCTCTCCCTCTCCCTCTCTCTCTCTCTCTCTCTCTCTCTCTCTCTCTCTAGTCTAATATCCCCGTTGATCTTTCAGAGGTCACCACCGCGAAAGTGGCGTTATTCCGACGGGACTTGGTGTCGCGACGCTTGAATTCGAATAATTGATTCGTCCGTGTGGGTAGTAGTGGGTTTGTGTGCGCGTGCCATCGACTGTGTCCTCTGTGCTCGGCCTGAGAAGAGCAAACAGCTCTCTCGCGTGTTTGTCTGAATTAACGCCGTCTAGCGTCGTTAGAACATATTGGTCGGGACTATATGCTTCTCGAGTATCTTTCTCTACGTCGCGTGCTTTTCTCTCCCTTACTCACCCTCCTTTTCCTTCTTCTTCTTCTTCTTCTTCTTCTTCTTCTTCTTCTCCTCCTTGTCTCCTTTTACTCGTTCAATCTTTGAAAGAAACATCGGCTGGTCTTTGTAGAGATCATAAGACGCTTAAAATCATGAAACTCTTTCATGTTTTGCTAATTCGAAAAAGTAATTTATATAATACGATAATAATGATGATAATTATAATAATAATAATATAATTGTATAATAATAATAATAATAATTAATTATTATTATTATTATTACTGTTATAACAATTGTAATAAGTTCTCATTTTAAACATTCATTTAAACTTTCGAATAGAAATTTCTATTTCGAAAGATTCATTAGATTGAGATATTTAAGTAATTGGAATAATTTAAATTATTTCTATTTCGTCGAACAACAAGGGCCTGTTCGAGTAAATGAGTATTTAATTGCTTATGAAATAATATACGTATATTACCTAACGACTATTATAATAATGATTAATATTGAAGAAAAAGAAAAAAAAAAAAAAAGGGAAAGACAAAATGAGGCAAAAAAAGAAAAAGAAGAAAAAAGAGAGAAAAGTTTGTAAGAACATTAAGAAACTTTTACTTCCCATAAAAACATTGAAGAAATATTTTCGAGTAGATAGAAGAGATAAGAGATAAAATTGTTTGTTGGTATGGGGAATAGGGTGGAATGGGAAGAGGGATAGAGATGGGAGAGTGGGGGTGATCTCGACGCGTGTCAGAGATCAGAGATCATCGTGATCCGCGTTCATATGAGAATTCCCACGACGGTAGACCTCATCGTATCGTTCGATCTTTAATTTTCGACATCGATGAATCCTTTCTGTCTATTCGACGAACGGAAAATATTTTTCTTCGTCGAGCGCATTCGCGTGTCAGTTGTTATAACAATCTAACAAATCTTTCATTCTTCTTCGAGAAAAAATAATGCATCCCGATAAATTGACATTCGTTCGAGTACATGAAAAGAGAGAGAGAGAGAGAGAGAGAGAGAGAGATCATTCATATTTCATCTAAACAAAAAAAAAAGAAAAGGGAGAGAAAAAGAAAACGATTTAAAAACAGATAGATATGTATGAGAAAAACAAACTAATTGATTTTATCTACAAATTGTAAGAATAATCAATTTTATCGTAATTAATCCGTCGTTTCGATCAACGTTCGTGTTATACTTTTTACAAAAAACACAACATCTCCTTATCGATAATGATAATCGATATATGATTTGTCATTCTCTCTCTCTTTTCTTTTCTTTTTTTTTTTTTAATAATAATATATCAGATCATCTTACTTGTTAAAAAAAAAAAAAAAAAAAAGAAATGAATAAATAAATAAATCAAAAATTAAAAAATCGACCGATGATCGATACGTAGGAAGAATAAATGCTCAATTGTGATGTGTGTATGTACGAATGATATTATACAAATTTTCTCACGGAATATTATAAAACAATGTATAATTGTATAGAAAAGAGATTAGGATAATAATGGCTGACAACAAGGAGAGTGGTTAAAATCACACTAAGTCTCGTTGTAGCGTCTAAAGAATAACGCGTTTCCCTTTGATCCTCGATTCGTCATCGTCAAACGTTAGTACCAAAGAAAGAAAGAGAGAGAAGGGAAAAAAAAGAAAAAGAAAGGAAGGGAGGTAGATGAGCGTTTGTGCAAACGAGTATCAGTACGGTTTTCTCTATCTATCTTTATATTCTTTTTCGTGAACAAGGGGCTAATATTCGCGCGGGCCATCTCTCTTTCTCTTTCTCTTTCTCTCTCTCTCTCTCTCTCTCTCTCTCTCTCTCTCTCTCTCCCTCGCATGTTCGCCCTTTTCCACTGAGCCTCATCTCTCCCTTCCCCTCTCTTGCAAACTAAAAGGAGGGCGATCGTTCTCAGGGCAATCAGGAAGATGACACTCTCATTTGCCAATGGTAGCCTACGTTGTCTTCCGGAAGAGATTACTTTTATCGCCCGAGTTTCGAGGGAGTTTCTCTCTCTTTCTATCACTCTCTCTCTTTCTCTCTCTCTCTCTCTTTCTATCACTCTCTTTCTTTCTTTCTCTCTCATACTTTCTCTCTATCTTTGTCTTCCTTTGACCCGTCCTGTCTGTTTCTTTCTGCTCCGTTTTCTCTTCGCGCTGCCACTCCAGGCGGAAGAACATACAAGGGGTGGAGAGTAGCAAGACGGAGAGAAGAAAGAAAGGGATGTTGGCCTCCCTTGCCTCGGGTCACGTCACGTACCAAACGGGCGACAAACCTTCTTCTTTCCTTCTTTCTCTTCATCTTTCTATCTCTCTCTCGCTCTCTCTCTCTCTCTCTCTCTCTCTCTCTCTCTCTCTCCCTTTCTTCTTACTCTGTTCACCGACCTACACGAATTCGGTTGCTTTTTTAGACTTTCTTTTCCTTTCTTCTTCCTTCTTTCTCTTTTCTCTCTCTCTCTCTCTCTCTCTCTCTCTCTCTCTCTCTCTTTTTCTTTCTCTTTTTCTCTTACACCTTGAACAAAATTACCAACGTCCTCGTGCGAAGATCTGTCCCTTCACGTTTCTCTTTCGCATCGTATCGGCTTTCCGCGAAATAGAACAGATATATACGTGAAACCTTGAGATATCACTGAATTTTTATCACCGTATAGCTTGTTCTCCTCTACAAGGGCTAAAGTTGTTTTCTCCGTTGGAAACCTTAATGCTCCTAGCTTTCCTTATGTACATCGTTTATTATATCCCAATGCCTCTCGTAAGGGTGGTTATTATTTCCGGACTTGAATATTTTTTTAAAGGGGGATATACGGAACAATTTTTACCATTCTTATAGGTAACTCTGCTCTTCTCGAAATGAACATAATGTTTTTTTCATGAGACATTTTTACGATCGAAATATTAAAGCGTTGATTTTTTTTACGTAGTTTAGAAGATTTTCTCTCTCTCTCTCTCTCTCTCTCTCTCTCTCTCTCTCTTTCCTCCTTCTCTTCATTTCTCTCTATTTATTTTAATGAGAAAAATCAAATACTAGATAGTCACGATACGATACGGATAATGTTATCCTTCTTAGAAAAATTATGCTATCTTGTAGGTCATTCAATCCTAAAGAAAGACATAGAATAGAATGCTTTTCGTGCATGCTCGCATTTCATCCACTGACCCTTTTCTAAGTCCCTTACGTGGAAACCTTTAAAGCATCGCGTGCCAAAAGCCTCGAAAAGAAAATGAAGTATAGTCTGTAAGCATGACCGGTCGGCATTGGCGTCGCTCGATCTTATTTCTCTTTTCCTCTTTATCATCATCTTTGTCTTTCTCTCTCTCTCTCTCTCTCTCTCTCTCTCACTTTCTCTCTTCCGCTTTCTCTCTCTCTTTTTTTTTCAATTTTAGACAAAATAAAGTTGAAACTTTAGGCTCAGAAGAGCTTCGAAAGAATCGAAAGTTCGACTTGTCAAAATTTAAATCCTTTCAAACAACTTCTACCTTATTCACGTTTATAATTCATAGACTTGCACATCTCTCTCTCTCTCTCTCTCTCTCTCTCTCTCTCTCTCTCTCTCTCTCTTTTTATCTCTTTCATGGAAAAATACACACACGCTTCGGTGCTTCTTTTCCGCGTAAATTTTCGGAGAGAAGGATAACCAAACATACACCTATCCTATATTTACGATTTTCTATATTCATGGGTTGGCTAGAATTATATCGTGGATTGCGATATAAAAATGTAAAACGAGATGAAATAATCTTTCTATCTTTATTCCTCTTTCTCTTTCTCTCTCTCTCTCTCTTTCTTGAGCGTGTATAGAGAAAAAGCACTTTTTCATGGTTCGAGAAAGCTGAGCGGAGTAATTCCATAGATTTACTATATTTCGAAACGTTTTACGTTAATAAGTCGACTTCGTTTTTTCTATGCTGGACACCGTCGTTCGTTGTTGGATGAAAGAGAGAGAGAGAGAGAGAGAGAGAGAGAGAGAGAGAGAGAGAGAGAGTGAGAGAGAGAGATGGCTAAAGCTCTCTGTAAACGTAGCTACGACGACGTATTTTAAAAGCTAAGAGAGAATTTTCAAACGGATTGAAAAGTATTTTCCACACTTCCATATTTTTCTTTTTTTTTTTCTTTTTTTTTCTTTTTTTTTGGAATCGTTTAAATTTGTAATGCAAAGCAGATTGACGGCTTTTAGATCAAATTTTAACGTTAAAAGAATTGTATATTATTGTATATTTAATAATTTTAATCGATTATCGAAATTATTTTATATCTTTTTTTTTTTTTCTTTTTTTTTTTTTTTAGATAAATAGAAAAGAATTTTTATAATAACTTTTCTATTTAATCTCAATACTAACGGTAACATTTTGTTTTTCCAATCTCTGTTAGAACGATAGCTTTAAATAGTTAAATCGACACCAGTCCTCTCGTTACGAAATTTCGTTTAATTACACGATCGAGCCACGCGTGACAACGTTCATGCTAATCATGATAATGTTGTTAGTTGATTAGAGAGAGAGACAGAGAGAGAGAGAGAGAGAGAGAGAGAGAGAGACAAATGTCGATCGAGAACCAGTGTGTTGCGTCAATGAAATTGCAAAACAATTATTATAAAAAAAAGAGAGAAAGAAAGTAATATATATATATATATATATATATATATAAAACTG
>NC_060971.1:2095825-2103325 GCF_910589235.1 Vespa crabro | reverse complement strand
TTGCCAACTTGGCGACTGACGACGATCTCATGGTGAGCTTGAAACGCGAATGAGAAAGAAGAAAAAAAAGAAATGCAGGAAAAAGAAAAAAAAGGACAGAGAGACAGAGAGAGAGAGAGAGAGAGAGAGAGAGAGAAACGATACAGAGCAAAAGCCCGAATCGGTTGATAATCAACGGTAGTGAAAAACGACGGGACGAATTCAAAGCTAGTGGATGCTGCACGCTAATGGAAAATGTAATCCAATCCTGGCGCGACACATACGTGTACAAAGGGAATCTACTTGTTATCAGTGTATATATATATATATATATATATATATATATATATACATATATAAATATATGTATATGTGTAAAGTACGTGCGTATCCTTCGAACCTTTTTCTCGCGGGAACGTAAAGAAGCCGCGTGGAATTGAATCGAAAAAGTGAGAGAGAGAAAGAGAAAAAGAGAAAAAGAGACGATTATGCGTGAAACACACGACCGAAAGAGAAAGAGAAAGAGAGAAAAAAAAAAGAGAGAGTCTCTTTCGATATTACGGGAAACGAGCTAATGGAAAGAAGGAACCGGACGTCGCTACGTTTTTGTTTGCTATTCAAAACCCTCGATAACGTCATACACACGACACACGTGTGCATTTCTACGCGTCGTATCGTTGCGAAACGCCGCCGTTCAGAAAACGTCCGGTTATTATCGAAAATGTATTAATGAAAAGAGAGAGAGAGAGAAAGAGAGAGAGAGAGAGAGAGAGAGAGGAGAGAGAGGAGAGAGAGAGATTGATCGAGTGTCGTGTGGTGAAATGGATGATGGGACATGATCTCTCTGTCTGTCTCAGTCTTTTGATTTTTTTGCCCTTTTCCCTTTTCTTCCTTTTTCCCCTGCTATGATCTTTTCTCTCTCTCTCTCTCTCTCTCTCTCTCTCTCTCTCTCTCTCTTTCTTTCTCTTTAATTTTCCTCCTTTTTGTTTCTTTTTATTTTTTTTTTGTTTTTTTTTGTTTTTCGTTCGTTCAGTTCGGCAACATCGAAAAAACGTAAAATCCTTTTACTTTAACTACGTTGTTACGATCATTTCCGTAGGGCATTAATCGGACAACGCAATTGGAATGAACCTGTCGATTAAAGATGAGAAGAAAATTCTATGAAATTTCTCTCTATCTATAAAAATTGTTCTCCGTTGTTACGTCTGTTACATATGGGTTAGATGTATATATACATATATATATATATATATATATATATATATATATATATATATATAAACGTGTACGTATATGTATACATATATATATACCCATATATACACATATATACAGCCTCGGGTAACCGTAAGAGAATATTCATAGATATCTCTTCGATTATTGTTGCTGGCGGCTACTAAAATGTTAACACAAAAGATATCATTCCACGAAAAGAAAGAGAGATAGAGATAGATAGATAGAGAGATAGAGAGAGAGAGAGAGAGAGAGAGAGAGAGAGAGAGAAAGAGAGGAAGAGAGAAACAAATTATAAATAAAGAAATTTAATTTAATAATCTCTTCCATTCCTTCTTTCTCTCTATCCTTAGAAATATTTCCATATTGAAATCTTTCAGAAAGAGACCCATCTAATTTTTTTTCCTTTTTCATTTTCTTTTCTATTGTTTTTTTCTTGTTTCCTTTTTTCTTTTTTCTTTTTTTTTTCTCCACCCACCCTCCCTTCCCCCCCCTGTCGATAATCGGTCCCGTTATATTTCCCATCCACATACTCTTCAAAAGGGAAAATAGCAAACGATTTGACGTTAACAGGTAACACGATATCGTTTTACGGAGGTAACATTCGCGTATCGAGGTCGAGCGTCGGAGACGATGATCTTAGAAGGAGAGGTATAGTAGAGTAGGTGCCTTTGATCGTTGCGCTCGATGCCTGTAAACGGGCTCAGGAGGAGAGTAACGCATAACGGACCTCGATATCGCTTTGCTCTATGTTATATACATATATACCTATGTATATATATATATATATGTATATATATATATGTATATATATATATATATATATATATGTATATCTAGCATAGTTTAGCTGCTCCCACGACGACCCTGTGACTCTAGCAGAGCTTAAGCGGACCACGAAGCTACGTCGAATATTCAACAACACCGTCTCTCTTCGTCTTTCTATATACCAATCTCTCTCTCTCTCTCTCTCTCTCTCTCTCTCTCTCTCTCTCTCTCTATGCGTGTATGTGTGTGTGTGTATGTGTGTTGAGATACGTAGTAACGTTTAGTCCCGGTTAAACTAATAGTCTCTTACGAATTAATGCATTGCACGATACATCGCAGGTACATACTCCAATAGATTAGAATAGAGATAAGAGAATAATAATCTTTATCAATGATGTTAATGTAATATATATATATATATATATATATATATATATATATATATTATAGATTTTCTATATATTCTATATTATATAAATGTGTGTGTATTTGTAACTTTAATTTGAAAATGTATTTTCCTCTCTACAAGATTAAGTAGTCTTATCAAACATCGGCACGATTAAACGAACGCGTTCATACGCTTGAAAAGCATATATAAGAGTATATTCGAAAATTATGGGACCACCGTGTTATACCTCTTCATATACCAGCGGATTAGAAACTTTGTTCTACCTCGAAAAGCTCGGTTCACGAAAATGACTGAACGGGAAAGCTCATAAAATGATAGTTTAAAGTCTGGCCCTTCGTAAAAATAGCTTCGAAAATGTTTCTACGGTATTTCGTTGGAAAGACCTGACAATAACTATTATATTTCGAAATACGGATTTACATTATAGCGAAAATGCTCTCGTAAATTTATTATGAAAGTTGTTTCGATTTTTGTGAGGTACTCTTTTTTGTTTTTTTTCTTTTTTTCTTTTTTTCTTTAACGAAGGAAAAACAATAAAGAAAGAAAAGCACGAAAAATATGAAGAGATAGAAAGAGAGAGAGAGAGAGAGAGAGAGAGAGAGAGAGAGAGAGAGAGAGAGAACGAACGAAAGAAAAGAAAATAATGAACGTTATTTCGTTGTCATAATTCGCATATAATAAATTTTCATTGAAATTTTCGTTATGGACGAGAATTCGAAGATATATAAACTCCTATCTTCATTTTCATTATTTCACATATACGTTGGAATATTTGAGGATAAATATTTAATCGTGAGACATTTTTTGAAGCGTTCTATAATCTACGAACGGGTAAATGTAATTTACTTAATGGCTTGAAGTTGGCAAATATGAATGTCTAGGGGAAATTGTATATGGTCCGCACGTATGTACACGTGCGGTGCGTTATAATATGTATTTTATGTTCGTCTTTTGCACTCTAAGCATTCCTCTAATCTCCTCTAATTTCACAAAGATATAACGGGAATAGATGGAAAATGAGAGCCTAATGGTGGTGTATGGTTGGAGGGATGAGTTTATAGGATGCTCTTCGTCGGTTCTTTCCTTAAAAATATTGTCATTTAAAAAAAAAAAAAAAAGGAAAAAAAAAGGAAAAAGAAAAAGGAAAAAGTAGAATAGAAAACTCGGTCGAGACGATTTGAAACTTCAAGTAGGTACGGACAAACGAATAGCTCTATTATCAGGATCGATCGCTAACGTTTTTAAGTGGCAACTATTCAAGCACGATTTTACAAAGAGATTTTCCCTTCTTCCTCGTTTGTGTTCCAGTTAGATGGAATCTTGCCAAAAAGCAAGTTAGCCACTCTCGTGCTTTGATACGATGGACTTTTGGATAGAAACCAGAAAAATCGAAAAGGAATGAAACAATTTTTCTCGATCGGACAAATGCCATTGAAAATTTTCAATTATAATCCTGTAAGATTATTTTTCTATTCCTTTCTTTTTTTTTTTTTTTACACTTTGAATTAGATCCTCTATAGGGGAGGAAAAAAAAAAAGAAAAAAAAAAAGAAAATAAGAAATAGAAAAGAACTCGATATCTGTCTTGGAAAAAAGGAAACTCGTTAGTAAGGATTTATGATCAAGAAACGTTTAAGAAGGTTGTCGAGGGTTCTGGTTAACCGTAACAACTCTCTCTCTCTCGCTCTCTCTTACGATCTCATCCCGTAGTAACGTTCGTAGTAGTCGTAGTCGTAGTCGTAGTCGTCGTTGTCGTTGTCGTTGGTCGCCGTCGTCGTCGACGACGAAAGGTTGCAGATACCGTCTAGAAAAGTGCGCTGAAAAGTCTCGAAAATTGCTTCTCCAAGCTCGTTGCTTTCCTCGATTCTTCCTATCTCTTTTTCTCCTTCTCTCTCTCTCTCTCTCTCTCTTTCTCTCTCTTTTTCTCTCTTTTCCTTTCTGCATCTTATCTTCCTTCTCTCTTTCTCTCTCTATCTTTCTCTCTCTTTCTTTCTCTGTCTTGCAATAAAGAAATTCGCAGACCACTTAGAAAAGGCGACGTAATAAAACTTGTAAATTCGTGGAGCTTTTTACGACAAAGAGAGAAAAAGAGAAAGAAATATATATATATATATATATATATATATATGTATGTATGTATATATATATATATATATATATATATATATATATACCGGAGTTTCATTTAATCGATTACTTTTACATTTACGAAGAAGAAATTATAAACTTCTCTGACGCACTTCGTTTTACTTATTATCAAATTGTCTTAAACAATTAAATCATCTAAATTCAAATTGAATTCAAATTGAATATTATACATAATTATTTTCTATTATCTTTCACGCGTTAACAATATCTCTCGATCTCTTCGAAAAATTCTATTCTCATCGAAGCAAGAGTAATTTTCTCAGCCGGTTATCTAGCCGTGTCCTTTGAGTCTTCTTTGTGATGTCTACAAAAGCCAATACCGGAAGCGACTTTCCTACCTAACAACATACCTACCCTCTTCGCTTTTTCTTCGTAACGTAGTTGTTCTATCTACGATAAATCGTTTCCTCGTCTTCTTCGTCCTCGTTGTTGTTGAGAAAAGGGATGGTCGTCGGTCAATCAATTTGCCTTTTACTTACCCCTTAATGGTCATTCTTGGCTAGTCTCTTGGTATAAATAAAAGATAGACGCTGCATCATGCGTATATATATATATATATATATATATATATATATATATATATATATATATACATAACATAATACATAAATATAAATATATATATATATATATATATATATAGCTAGTCACGTTCACGGAATAGACGCCATTATCTCGCCATAGAACGGTCAGACTGTGTGCCCTAATAAAATCCCATGAGTCAGGACTATTTGTTGGTGGGAGGGTATTTAAGTGATACATAATGTCGCCAAGTCTTCATCCGGCTAGCAAAAGACATATCCCTATATGCCCTTTTCGACCCTTCATTCTCGTTCCGCTTCGTAAATTCGACATATTGCATATACACGTATAAGATACCTATACACATATATATATATATATATATATATATATATATATATATCTACACATATTTATATTAAATCATATATATTTATATTGAATTTTTCTTTATATAGAAATGAACGTATTAATAATTGTTTTACAATTATTACATTTGATCGTGTTTGTAATTTATTTAAAATAAATTTTAAATAAAATTTAATGATTAAGTCGTACATGTTATATAGGGTTTTTTTTTCCTTCTTTTTCTGTTTTTTTTTCTTTTTTTTTTTTTTTTTTTTTTTTTAACACAAAAAAGAAGAAGGAAGTTTCTTCGAAAAATTAATCGAATTGCCAATGGAAAAAGAAAGTTCGTCAGATTAAATTAAATTTCGAGAAGAAATTTCTTATGTCCATAAATACATACGTATGAATTTCGAAATGCAGGATTTTATGAGTTTGCCCGTCCTATTTAGATACGTCGTGGTCCTCGTTTCTATCGGTTACGATGAACGTTCCCGATGAACGTCCCAGGGGACGTTCCAACGTCGTATTTCAACGCAACGGGGTTTCTATTTGACTTTCACCCGTACCATAGCAACCCCAAATCGTATCCGACGTCCGTATGCTCTGTTAGGGGCGTGGACCTGTTTCTCCATCTCTTTTCTCTTCACTTTCATTTTATCGTTACGTCTTTCATTCTCACTCATTCACTCTCTTTCTCTCTTTCTCTCGTATTAACCATTTCCATAATTTCGACAATTTTCAACAAATTGTTAACCAACGATCAAGCTCGAAGAATTTAAGGGAGGAAAAAAAATCTCGACGAATTCACTAGCAATGTTAACGCGTTTAGGTTAAAAGGATAAAATATTTTATTGGGAGGAAAAAAAAAAAAGAGAGAAAAAAGGGGGAGAGAGAGAAAGAGAGAGAGAAAAAAAGAGAAAGACACGAAACGAGCTGGAAAGGGTAAAATGGGAAGCTTTCGCAACGTGTCTGGAATGGGTAAAAAATACGAGATATTTAGTAGGAAATAGAGATAGAAAAAGAGAAAGAGAGAGAGAGGGAGAGAGAGAGAGAGAGTGAGATGGAATTTTGGATCTCCCTGAGTCCACACTAGCGACGAGAATGGTTTTACAAACCAGTGCACGTATTGTTATGTGTATCGGAGGTTCAATGCTCGTCCAACAGTAGCACGAGGCTAGCTCGTCGTCATACGTCCTAGTTTACATTCTGGGCCCATCGTTTCCAGTGTGAATTTTCGTTCGGCTCTGCGAATTTTTCTTCATTTTATTTTATTTTATTTTGTTTCTTCTTCTTGTTTTTTCTTTCCTTTTTTTTTTCTTTTTTTTTTTTTTTGACGCTATTTCTTCCGCGATCCTCGTCTACCCGATCACTCGTCTATTGTCCAGCATATAAATGCAACAAACCATTCACGCGTGTCATCGTTCGCATAAATAAAATCGATATTTCACGCTTCTAAATATGTATTCGTGTTCGTATGTGCGTCCATGTATAACAGAATTGATTATTATCTTAATAATCGGATTTAATTACTTTTTTTTTTTTTTTAATCTAATTAGTAATTTAATCGTTATCTAGTAACCATTTGAAAATCTTATTGTGGAAAAATTCTCTCGTGTATAATTTTATTAAAGGACAAATAAAAAATGACCGATTCGTTTGAATGATATATAATGAAAAAGAAAGAAAGAAAAAAAAAAAGAAAAAAAAAAGAAAAGAAAAAAGAAATAAATCAGGATCAATGAAGAAAGGGACATAACTGTCGGGATTAAGATGTCCAAGAGCGAATGTAACAGACTGAGTGTGGTTTCTAAAGTTCAAAATAATATAGCTAGGTTTGGAAGGGTCGAAAATTTACGTACGTAGGTACTTTTACGTAGGTTCACGAACGAAGGGTTACCCTACGGGTACGTTGATCGAAAACCCAGAGAGTGTTATTATTAAAGTCAGCTCGGTTTTGCTGGATCCATTCGTGCCCGGGGCACGTAGTACACTTACCAAGTATCACGATTATACCCTTTTCCCTAATTACCATGACAAATATGAATGCAAATTGCCTTTAGGCACCCCCTGCCGCCGCCGTCATCGTTCTTCTCT
>NC_060971.1:2075825-2088325 GCF_910589235.1 Vespa crabro | reverse complement strand
TTCTTTTCTCTTTTCTTCTTTTTTTTTTTTTTTTTCTTTTTTTCGAGAAAAGAGGAGAAAAATAAAAAGCGAAAGAGTGGTTGGGCAAACGCGACAGAAAGAAAGGAAGGAAGGAAGGAAGGAAGAAGAAAAACGAAAAAAAGAAAGAAAAGAAAAGAAAAGAAAAGAAAAAAAACGAAGAAGGACGATTAAACTCTCCACGGTGATAACCTACGAAGTGCTGATTAGCGACTTATTGCGTTAATTAGTCTCGCGAATCACGTGATCGAATTGAAAACTTGGTTCGACGAACTCGTAGAAAAGTACATTTCGAATGACTAATTAGCGGCTTCGGCAATTAGTTGTGTACGCGTGCGTATAGATTATGCCGTTGATAACCATCTGTAATGATTTCCCCTCTCTCTCTCTTTCTCTCTCTCTCTTTTTCTCTCTCACTCACTTTTCCGATGCGTCCTACACTACGTTTATGAGCTTCGATCTAATGAAGCTCTTGCTCGTTATAGCGAGCTACGAAGATAAATGGATTTACGCATAATGGACGACGGAGACGAGGTCGACGTGTAAACGTTACTTTCAAATTCTTTGCCAACGGATTTTTAAAAGAAGAAGAAGTAGAGGAAGAAGAAGAAGAGATAAATAGATAGATAGATAGATAGATAGTATAGATAGATAGACAAACTTGATAAATTACGAAACTCCAGGAAATGTGTTGCAGTTTGGTAATGGACAAGAAAAGAAGTAAAGAGTATAAAAATATATAAAAAAAAAAAAAAAAAAAGAAAGAAAGAAAGAAAGAAAGAAAGAAAGAAAGAAAATAAACAATAAAAATAAAAATAAAGAACAAGATCTCGTGAATTAATTCTCTTATAACTAAATTCTATTAATTAATTACTCGTGGATGTCTTGGTTAAATCGATGAATTAATTGCATTCGATGTAATTCCATTTGATTTCATTTTTCTCTCTGTCTCTCTCATTTCTCTCTCTAAACAATTTTCCATTTTCTTTTGTTACAGGTAAGAAAAAGAAGAAGAAGAAATAGTTGCAATAAAGGATTCAGAAGTTAAACGTTTGGCAGAAACAGTAAGTGAATTTCGAATAAAGTCGAAAGAGGAAATAGTCTTTGCCCCTTCTTAGATAGAGAATCGAATGTTATGGATTCTGAACCGATCGTAAATCTTATCGCAATAAAACATTGGTTCTAAACCGTTCCCAATTTAGTCCTATGTGTTTTGTTAGGTGGACAAATTATTGTTTGTTGCGTTAAACACACAGAGACGAGACCCTTACTCCCATTCTTGAAATGATTTATCGTAGATATCCTTTATGTATTTTCGAAAATGTTTGATAATATTATTAGAGAGAATGGAACTTTGTATGATAAATAATATTAAATGTGAATAATAAATTGACGATAATATTTCTCTCTCTCTCTCTCTCTCTTTTTCTCTTTTTGATTAGTTCTCAAATAGATATTTTCTTTTGATTTATAGGATAACATTACTTTATATCTTTCCTCGTGTGTTATTCATTTAAAACGATTAATTAAACGGGAACAGATAGTAGGCGCGTTTGAAAATTAATGCGAAGCTTTAACTTGGATCACCTTTTGCCTTTCCAATAATTTACATGGTGTAGTATTCGACGTGATAATTCCACTAACAGCGCATTGTAATCCGCTTTAGAGAAGGGCACGTTTATAGAGGTTTAAAATGAAACGAGACGGAATTAATCATAGTTCATTATTACTCGACAGACATCTCAATCGGGATCAGTGAATTTGCGAAAGAACTTGTACTTTTCTCTTTTTTTTTTTTTTTGTATTTTTTCTATTTTTTTTTTTTTTTTTTTCTGTAGGGGTTGAGGTTCGTCACGGAATGATCGAAAGATGGAGGAAGGGGAGAGAATGAAAGGAAACAAGAGAAATGATTCTATATCGATATATCAAATATTCCCTTCTCTTTTAATTCAAGTATCGATCCACTTATATTCACGTTTCGTCCAATCGTATGATCGTTATCTTTTTATTATGCTTCTTTGTTACTACTACTACTACTATATTATATATATATATATATATATATATATATATATATATCTACAATACTATTATTACGAGTTTGAGATGAACGACTTTGAAGAGCGTTGATCAATTTAATCGTACCATTCGATCGTATCATCGATCGTATCATCGATCGTTGATGTTCTCGTTAGCGAATGATTTCTTGCAGCCGTTTCGAACGAATTAAGTGGACTCCGACGAGCACGCTCGAACGAAGTTAAGGGATAATCGAACCAAGCTAATTTCTTACTAGAATCTCCACTCTTCGGATTTATCTTCTATTCCCACGTTCGTCGCGATTCAATGAAATCCCTGAACCCCTCCTCTACCTGCCTGTTCTCATCGTTCTCCACGTTCTTCGTCCTCCCCCCTCCCCCCGCCCCCAACTCCGTCTTCACACTCCTATCCTTGATCCTAATCCATCTTTCGATCTCTTTCGCTAGATCGATCCTAAACGTTAAAGCGAGATTTTGTACTTGAACGTTTTCCATGAATTATCAGATTTTTATCACGTTCAAATACTAACGTATGATACATTTTGAATCGTTCCTTGATAAACTACAAGCTTTTAATTTACGTATCGTCCGATTAATTTTCCTTACTTTTTTTATTCTTTTTTTCTCTGTTTATCTTCATGTATAATATAAATACATGTGAATACACGTATCTTTTGTGTGTTTTTTTTCTTTTTTTTTTCCCCTCAATCGTAGAAATATTATGTTCAAATAGATTAAAAGAATTTTTCAACGATATTAAAAATCGATCATTCATCCTTTCGTTCATTAGATTTCTTGTTTTTTTTTCTTTTTTTTTTTTTTTTTTTTTTTTAGATTAATCATTTCCTTTCAAATAATAAAATGAGTATAAAAGTCTTACGGGAACTTTTAACCCGGTCAAATGTATATTCTATGTATAAGGATTGATATCGTGCAATTTTTATTTATAAAAAGAAACTGCGAGGGAATATATTTTTTTGGGTGGGAGGGAAAGAGGCGGCGGGTGGAGGGAGGTGAGAATTTCGAGAGGAAGGAAATTGATTTTTTTTCTCATCTATTTTTCCTTTTTCTTCTTTTTTCTTCCTTTTTTTTTTTTTTTTTGACAGATCGATCGTGTCATGTAACAACTTTTAAAGATAACGGAAAGGGAAGACTCGCAGTAGAAAAATATCACGTCGACATGGTAGGAAATGAATTCTCTCGTTCGTCCATCCGTTCGTTCGTTCGTTCGATCGTTTCCCCCTTTTTTTTTTTAAAGTCTCGTTCGTGGTCCGTACGAAGCTTCTCTACCGTTTCTCGATTCGATGCATTTTTGCACGAACTAGAAAGCATTCTTCCAGAGGATTACTCGCGATTCTTTCGCGTAATCTCTCCCACCAATCTTTCTAGCTTTCCTCCGTCTACTATGCTCCCACGATCATCACCTCTTCTTTTTCTTAACTATTCTCCATTCTTATACTTTTTCACTATCTTTCGTAAAACTCCTTTTCTTTTCTCACTTTTATAAAAATCACACAGTTTGACGTTTTCGATATTAAAAGATGGCAGAAGATTTTCGTTTGTCAAAATGGAATTTCATCAGAAATTCAGATCGATTTGAAAAGTGAAGATTAAATTTTTCTTTCTTAAGAAAAAAATTTTTTGAGCCTCTATGTGTGTGTGTGTGTGTGTGTGTGTGTGTGTGTGTGTGTCTGTGCGAGAAAAAGGGAGAAAGAGCGAGAGAGAGAGAGAGAGAGAGAGAGGGTAAGAGAGAGAAAGCATTGAAAAATAATAATCTTATAGATACGATATTACGAATAATATTAATTTTTAAATTACTTTGGATCTTATAAAAAAGAAAGAAAAAAAAGAAACAATAAAATAAAATAAAAAAGGAAGAATAATAGAAAATACAAATTGAATAGGCATTTATATTAGATATGATCAATCGTTCGTTCGATCAATTCTAATAATTCAAAACGATTATTAGATATATAATTTATGAATTATATTTGATTAGGGAATAATTTCGAAATTAGAAATGATTATATTCGTTTCGATGATATTACGATATGAACGAAGTTCCATTTGGTTACGGCTCATTAGAGCATCCGATAGAATTTTTATTTCAATGCTTGGATGGTGTAATCGTTGAACGAGGAAAAGAAAAAAAAAAAACAAAAAAAGAAAAAAAAAGAAAAAAAAAAGAAAAAAAAAAGCCAGAAAAAAGAATGGAGAAATTAGAAAACGACAGGGAGTTCAACTAAAAAGAAAGAAAAAGATAGACAGACAGATGATAGAAAGAAAGAAAAAGAAAAAATATTGGCCTCCTCGTCGTCGTTATCGTCGGTCGCGTCGGTCGTCGGTCGTCGGTCGTTATCACCGTTGTCACCGTTGAACAGTGCGAGCGAAACCTGCTTTCAGTCGGTTTATGAAATCCGATCCAATTTGGCGGGGAATTCGCTTTAAACGGTCGCGATTCGCTTGACACGTGCTCGGTTGCCCGCGCACAGCTGGAATGTTAAATGAGTCGAGTGAGAGAGAAAATTAATTTCGCGAATGTACATACATATACGTACATACTTTGATACGTACGTTCGTATACGTATATATATAATATATATATATATATATATATATATATATATATATATATATATGTATGTACGTAGATGTAGGTACGTATGCGGCACAAGTCTCCGCTTTGACGAGCATCCGTTTTCACCAACGCACGATTTACCGAGATTATTCTCTCGAATATCGGAAAGTCGACGGTACCAATCACCCTGAATTTCCTATCCTTCGGACACGAAGATTACCAAAAACGGATTTAATTGATCGTCGCTTACTATTAATTCCAACGTGATGTTTGAATATTCGAACAAAAAAAAGAAAAAAAAACAGAAGAAGAAGAAGAAGAAGAAGAAGAAGAAGAAGGAAAGAAAAGAAAAGGAAGTAAAGAGAATAACATAAAAAATTGGTCAATTAATATTTAAAAATTTCGATCTTAATTAGATTTACTTTTATAATATTCATTCATTTCTAAATAGATTCAAATAATAGACGTATGGAAATATTGAACAGATTTTGTTATATTTATAAGTATAATATATATATATATATATATATATCATTTTGAAAGTGATTTATAACGAAAGTGGATTTATCTGGACCAGAAACGATTCGTCGGGATGAATCCGTTATCGAAAAATAAGTAAGTAGGTAGATAGATAGATAGAAATGGTATTCGTGGTGCAGAGGCGGAAATAAAAGTCGAGAGTGCTTGAATTATAGCCAATGAAAGAGAAAGCGAAAGAGAAAGACAGAAAGAGAGAGAGAGAGAGAGAGAGAGAGAGAGAGAGAAAAAGAGGGAGCGAAAAAATATGAAAAGAGAAGTTCCTTTCATAACTAAGCGAGAGACGAAGCGAAATACTTTCGCATGATTTTTCAAGTATCATAATGTCGTCGACATCGCATATTCGTCGTACAACGATAAAGTGGATCTTAATCCTCGGCCATTTTCTTTATCTTTTTTGTTTTGTTTCCTCTCTCTCTCTCTCTCTCTCTCTCTCTCTCTCTCTCTCTCTCTTTATTTCTTCGATTTATATTATATATCTACCTAGGGTAATTGCGAATTGCCTTTACTCGAGCTTAAATCCACGGGCAAAACTCTTCTTTTCCTCTTCGTTATTTGAACAGGAAAATGAAGTTGATGGAATGGACGCTCGAGAGAAACAAAATTGTTACCTTTCCAAGTTGACTCCGTTCATTCCGGACAGGGAGAACTCACCGTTCCGTTAGGGAACGTTATGTACCAATTAAATAACTTCTTAATTGCATGCCGTAATGGGACGTACGAGCCGCCCCATTGCCGTAATTACTCGATAAGCTAACATGAAACACGTACAAACGCCAGGAATCGTCCCGGTGGAATTTTAAACTAGAGAAACGTTGAAAATATTTTCTTCTGATATTTTCATTACGATCGAATGAATTTTTTAATTTTCGTTATTACAAACGTATCGATCAGAATTATTTCATTATCGTTTAAATTAAATACGACGAAATTAGAAAATGTTTCTTATTCTAAGATTCGAGATAATATCAAATTATTTTATTTATCATTTCTAACGTCATTTGAAAAGTACAACGAAAATGACAATTAGAATTTTTTTGTCCCGTTATAATTCGATTAATCTTAACGTTTCTACGAAGTATTAATGACTTTATGATTCATTGTAACACGTTTCTGAGATATATGATTTATAATGTGTCTATGAAGTAGTTTATCAATGATTCATCATGATGTGTCTACCAATCGTTTACAACGTTCCTACGAAGTGTTTCGTCAATAGACGATTCTACTGAGTAGTTTGTCAATTATTCACGATGTATTTTCGGGGTCAATTATTCTCGTAGTGTCTATAGGAATAGTTTGTCAATGATCTACGATGTGTCTACAAGAATAGTATATCAATATTGTAAGGTCGCTAATGAATCATTGACAAATTGCTTCATTTAGTGTACACACACACACACACACACACACACACACACACACACACACACACACACACATATACACATACACGCATACACGCATGTATACTAAAATATTATAAAATCATATTATTATTATTATTGTTTAATAATTGACCAAACACAGGATATAAAATTATTTAAATTACGCTTTATCATTTTGATTGATCCTTTAAATGACAATAAGTAGGATCAATTAAACTAATGATTAAACAATAAATTAAATCATATAATAGGATGGAAGATTAATTTGAATAAAAAATTATTAATTAGTATTGGCAATAAAATATTTCAATCCTCTCGTCTAACGAACAAAACGCATCTCCCCTAATGATTAATCATTAACAGAAATGAGGAATATTGTTATCAAAATATACTATCGTATCAATTCTATCAGGGTTGGTATTCATTCAAAGCAACGATTTTAGTTCGAAAATAAATTGAAATTCCGGAAGGAGGGTTACTTCGTACTCGTTCCGGAACATTTAAAGGACCTTACGGTTATAGAAAATTTATATTTGTCGTCACGCAGTCGTTACTTCTTACGACATTTTCTATAACCTTAGCATAACGAATAGTTTCTACCCCTCTTCGAGAAAAAGTATGAGAGAGAGAGAGTGAGAGAGAGGAAAAGGGAGAGAAAGTAAGAGAAGTAAGGGTTCGAAAAGGGTGAAACTAGGAGACTTCCATTGTGTTGGAATATAAAGAAGCTTCTTTTTCTCTCTCTCTCTCTCTCTCTCGCTCTTGTCCCTTTAGGTTACTACAACCCGTCGTCGTTTTTGAACACGGCTTTATACGTAAATAACACGGCCCTGCTTTCCGCAAATTTATACATTATTTTTCTGACATGGCAGCCTCGGCATCGGAGCTCTCTCTCTTCTCTCGTTTCATCCTTCTCCATCTCTCTCTCTCTCTCTCCCCTCCTCCCCCCCCCCTCTCTCTCTCTCTTTCGTTTTCTCTCTTTATTCTCCCTTCTCTCACGAGTTACCAACGCTTTCACCCTTGCGTGGTCGCTCCAACGTCACGCGTCCATTCGGGCTACCATAAAAATGTAAAACCAACGTTATTTATACAGGCTACGGTCTACGCAACGGAGCGAGGAGCTCGCGATTAAACAGCGGAACCGACGCCGTCCTGACGGCCGAGCTTAGCTTCCGTTCCTTTGTAAGAGACCTCTTTACGTCCTTGTAATTCTAAAGGGGATCTAAACAACGGGGGATGCTTTACATTTTCATTTATTTCACGAATCTTCTCGAGAATCTCTTCCTCTCTCTCTCTCTCTCTCTCTCTCTCTATATATATATATATATATATATATATATATATATATATATATATATATATATATATCTTTCTCTTTATCTATATTCCTCTCTCTCCATCTCTCTTTCTCTAGTTATTAACAAAAAAAAAAAAAAAAAAAAAAAAAGAAAAAGAAAAGAAAAAGAAAGAAAGAAAAAGAACGTCATCTTTTCTTTCAAAGATCGATTTCAAATGATATTATTTAAATAACGTCGTACGTGTCGATTTCTTTTTTTTTTTTTTATAGATTTTTTATAGAAGAAAAGAGAAAGAGAGAGAGAGAGAGAGAGAGAGAGAGAGAGAGAGAGAAATGAAATCCCATTTATCTGGAACCAATGCGAAACAACTTTGATCTCATCGATAATCGTAAAGATAGAACGAGAGTGGTATTCTTACTCTTGAACTTGTATCGAACGGTGAAATCGTCGGAGGACTCGAGTTAGTAAGTAGAACTCCCTTGAATATGCAAACACAACGAATTCAAGGAGGATATCCTCTTGGGCTCTCGACGAAATTGAATGGCCCGAACTCGTGTTCGGTAATTGATCTAACCGAGAAGATTATTCACGAATTTTAAAAGATATAAGAAGACGTTCCGGAGATTAAAATATTCTTTCAGATTTAGATCTTCAATAAAAAAAGAAAAAAAAAAAAAAGAAAAAAGAACCAAGGAAAAAGGATCCCGGAAAATTAATCGAGGAATCGGACGTTACGATCGTATTAATTATTTTTGGATCTGTTAAATCTAAAAAAAAAAAAAAAGAAAAAAAAAAGAAGAAGAGAAAAAAAAGAAAAAAACATAGAAGAAGAAATATCTTTCCCGTTTGTCATTGACGGTAAGAAACATTATTTATCTATTTAATGTATCTATTTTTGTTTTTCTGTTTTTTCTTTTCTTTTTTTTTTTTTTTTTCAATCATGTCCGAAAGACTCTCAAACAATCGTACAAAAGTTCACCTTATATATATATATGTAGTTACGAAACGCTCCCGTTCAATTTTTCTATTTAGTCGTATACCTAGAAAGGGGAAGAGAGAGAGATAGAGATAGAGAAAGAGAGAGAGATAGAGAGAGAGAGAGAACACCCTTGAGCCACTTAAAGTCACTCGTTGGAAAATGCAAAAGAATCACGCGTCAACGCGCACCCTTGCCTTAGAATTTCGCTAATCTGTTCTCGGCCGAGATGTTGTATTCCATCCACAGAAAAATATTCCAGGCACTTTGGCCAATCGAATCTTGAATTCTTCCGTACAATCTATTGAAAATAAATACAAATCATTTGAAATTCTTCTTTGGCCTACGGCATTTATCTCCCTTCATCCATCTTATCATTCATTTCTCCCTCGTTTTCGTTGTGTTAAAGAGCGTGATATCTTATTATAAGCTTAGAAAAACGATCGGTAGAATAATTTTTTTTCATTTATTTCTACTCCTTTTGCTTTTTCATTTTTAATTTTTATCTCCACTCTTTTCAAGAATAAAATATTCCATTTGATCGATTCAATTCTTCCGAGGATATCATTCATTCTTATAAGTTTTATTTTCATTTCATTTTATTTTTTTCCTTTTTTATTACTTCTCTTGCGTTTTCTTTTTTTTTCTTCTTCTTTTTTTTTTCCAACCTTCGTGAGAATCCTCTCTCTTTCCCTCTCTCTCTCTCTCTCTCTCTCTCTCTCTCTCTCTCTCTCACTCTCTCTCACTGCATTTCGTTTTATATTAGAAAGCTTGGTAGAGCAGCCCATTCTATCTCGTTTGTTCTTCGAACGAGAAACTTTGTTAATTCGCTTCCCTAAGAATCCCATTTTTTTCCTGGTGATACTCCAGCAATAAATCTGCTCGCTTCGGTTTCGGAAGTTCAAGTCGTAAGTTTAGAAGAGAAGAGGCGAGTGCGAGGTAAAGTTAAGGGTGTGGTTGTAACAGTGACTATGATGGTATTGGTGATGCTGTGAGTGGGTGGGTAAAGTGGGTGGAAGTTCGCGGTAATCCAACGATCTCCTCCTTGTGTGCGCTCGTCGAAAGCGAAAAGAGAGGTCTGTGCTCTTCTGAAATAGCGTCGGGAATCTCATGCAAATTTCATATTCTTCGGCTAATAAAATAGTCATCTCTCGTCTTAGGCGAAAATGCACGGTGAAAACTGCGGTAGCCATTCTTGAATTCACGAAGATTACGTTTTTCAATCGTGCTGACTCTCAAACATCGAACGTTTCCGCGCATCCTTCTTCTTTCTTTTTTCTCTTTTTCTTTTTTTTTTTTCTTTTTCTTTTCCTTTGCTTTTCCTTTCTGCTTAATAGCGATTAATTTTTTACGTAGGATTTTTACTATATTTTCCTTTTTTTTTTTCCTCTTCTTTCTTTTTTTTTTTTTTTTCTTTTCTTTCTTTTACATTGAACCTTCTTTATTTTAATCTTATTAAATTCGAAGAGATTAAAGAGAAAAATTAGATCTATTAGATCTATCAACGAATTGGATTGAAATTTTATTCTTATCTCACATTTAACGATAAGTTTATTCGATTGAATTAATATTTCGATAATGTAATATCGTTCCCTTCAAAAAAGATAGTTCGTAAAGAATGAGAAAAAGAGAGTAAGAGAGAGAGAGAGAGAGAGAAAGAGAGAGAGAGAGAGAGAGAGAGAGAGAGAGAGAGAGAAAGAGTGAGAAGAAGTGAATATATTTTTAGGATGCTAATTCCGCGTTCTCTTTTCGGATGATAAAATCTCGCTACGAACCGTGGTATTATATTTGAGTTCTATATGAGAGTCAGCTCGTAAAATTTCGTTGGATTTGAGTAGCGCTTGCGCGGTAAATCAAAAATGCATATCCCCGTATCTCTCGATGCCGAAGTAAAGTCACGAATAAGAGAGAAAAAGAGAAACGAAGAGAGAGAGAGAGAGAGAGAGAGAGAGAGAGAGAGAGAGAGAGAGAGAGAGAGAGAGAGAAAAGACTCGAAGTTGTTGGTGAAAAGCGAGAAAGAATCATCCTATCTTTGGGCGTCTCATGCAAATTGCCTCTCCCCCTGGGCTAATAAAATTCCAGAGGTGTTGGTTGAGCGATGCCCGCGGCTGAACGCCCACGAATTGCTTCAACCCTCGATGGGCTCTTAACGATCATGAAAACGTTACTAGAGAGTCATGTAAATAGATTTTATAACACGTATGAGAGAAAAAGAGAAAGAGGGAGGAAAAAAGGGAGAGAGAGAGAGAGAGAGAGAGAGAGAGAGTGAGAGAGAGAGAAAATATTGAATTTTCTTGTGCCCCTTTTAAATATACAGATTCCTTTTTTACTGTAAATACTCTTTTCTTTATTTTTGTTGTTGCTGTTTTTTTTTTTTTTTTTTTTTTTTTTTTTTTTTACACATACTAAATACAATATTTAAAATAGGATTCAAGATCTTTCAATAATATATATAATATCGGTATAAAATCAAGAAGGAAAATATAAAAGTAAATAATACAGGAACTATATAAAAATTGTATAGAATATTGGAATATATATATATATATATATATATATATATATATATATATATATATATATATATATAGAGAGAGAGAGAGAGAGAAAAGAAACATTATAAATTTACGAAACAAAATGAAGCGAAATAAATCGATGGTTTAAAACTGACATTACTTCGTATCATTATGGAAAAATTTGCTTTTATCGAAAGAATAAAAAATCAAAAAAAGAAAAAAAAGAAGAAATAATCTTCTTTTGCATAAATGAAAGATCGTTTTTCGTTCCGGAGAGAATAAATTCTATATGGTGCATAATTCAGACATTGGGAGAAAAAAGAAAAAAAAATGGGAGGTGATTACATATGAAATGCAAAGAGAACAAGAAAAAAAGAAAAAAAAAAAAAAGAAAAAAGAGAGAGAAAAACAGAAAAAAAAGAAATTTCTCTAAAAAAAAATGGCATGGGAAATTTTGTAATGCGGAAGTTTGCAATTCGATTTTGAATGCGTGCATCCTCCTGTTTCCCAATCCCGCCCACTAGAGAATTTGATTTCGATGGATAAAAACGATGGTAGGGTACCGAACGAGATAAACGAGCAAAAGACCTGAAAGACCCGAGATATTCTTAATTTCAATCATGAAAATAAATATTTGCGGAGATACGGTCGCGTTTTCTCCGCCTGCCTTCGTCTCATCATTATTTACGTTTTCTTTTACGATTTGCGAAACGTCTATCCCGTTATCTCTCGTTCGTTATGTGTGCAATTGAACGATTAATTTTTACTTAGTCGTTCTAATAACAAAAGAATATCTTCGAATATGGCTAAGCGTTGATTGTATTTGAAAACGAAAAAAAAAAAAAAAAAAAAGAAATAAAATAAAGAAAAAATTGAAATGACGATGATTCTCTTTCATTGTCTCCTTTTCATTCGATCACATTAATAGAATGACAAGGATGATCATTATAATCAGAACATTAAAATTTATTTAAAAAATGATCTCTCTCTCTCTCTCTCTCTCTCTCTCTCTCTTTATATATATAAAGATATTTATATAAAAACATTTATTAAGTGAAACACTAATAAAAAATATATAATAAACTAGATTTCCAATTGGCTAATAAACGTACGTGAATATACACACGTTATATCAGTTCCTGCTTACACTAAC
>NC_060971.1:2068325-2070825 GCF_910589235.1 Vespa crabro | reverse complement strand
TCTCTCTTTTTCCCTTTTTCTTTCTTTCCCACTCTATTTTTCTTTATTCGTTTAAATAAATATCCCACGATCGTATTAATACTTATACTTTTCAAAGGTATATCATTTAAATACGTTCGTAAGTCAATTTTTGAAGAAATTTTCTTTCAATGAAAAAGTTTAAAAGTCAAAGGAATATGTTACGTCGTTGATTTTAATAAAATAATTGTTTACAAATGGAAAAATATATATTTACATAAATGTTACGTAAAAAGAATATTTGTTTTTTTTTTTTTTTTTTTTACTTCATTTTATTCAAGTACTTGAGTAAAATGAGAAAAAAAAAAGAAAAAAAAGATGAAAGAAAAAATAAATAAATCTAGAAAATCTTGATTGATGCGAGAGTTAATTAAGAAAATTAGAAAAAAGATTAAAAAAGAAAAAAAAAGGAAAAGAAAAAGAAAAAGAAAAATAAGCGAAAGGAAGCAATCTTTCAATCATAATAATCGAGTATCGATCACGATAGAGAAGGTAAATGTATTTGCATGTATGCCTGAGAGCTAAATTACATGGGTCTCCTTTTAGCGTAACAACCTGTAATTATTATAAAGGAAGGCAGAGTATAGATCGTGCGAGAAACGATACTGATCGCGGAAGGTATAGGTTGCATCGTGTCACGAAGCGCCACCAAATTAGGAAGCTTTTTCTATTTTTTTTGTTCTTTTTTTTGTTTTTTTTTGTTTTTTTTTTATTTCTTCACTCAATTTCTCTCTCTCTCTCTCTATCTCTTTATCTTTCTCACTTTCTCTTTCTCTTTCTGCTATCCCTCTTCTCTCTTTTATCGGTCATTTTAATCTCGTTAATTACGTTCACATATCGATATACCAATACAATTGAACGCGTACTAACATGATTGCATTTACTATTCCAATTGCATGATAGGTAATCCCGTAGCTAATTTACGAACTGCAATGCCCGATTCAATTCAATCTCTCAAGATCAAATATCGGATTTGAGGTATTCACTTAAAAACAAAAAAAAAATAAAAAAAATTAAAAAAATAAAAAAAAAATAAAAAAAAATAAAAAGACAATTAAGAGATATCGTCAATTCTATAAAAAAAAGAAAATTGATTTTATTTCGAGATCCAGTAGTTCGTTATTGTAATATTAATAATTCGAAATTCAAGAAATTGTCCAAAGGTAGAAAATCTTTAAATTCACATTTTGCATATATTTTGAAAGATTAAAATCGACAGGGAGGAAAAATATAAAATATATTGAGCGTAACGATAGAATGGAAAAATAATGGATGATTTAATAAAGTACAATGGAATACGAATTTAAATTAATATTTCAATTGTTATCGGGAGATAATTGAAAAGAGATACAATTTTCCTGATTAGGTATCCTTTCAATAAAAGTTTATAGTTTTATCACCTTTTTTTTCACCCATATCGTTCAACAAAATGTAATAATGATAATCACTTTTTTCTCTTTTCTTTTTTTTTTTATTTCTTTTTTCTTTTTTTCTTTCTTTTTTTTCTCCTTTTATCTTTTACTATCAATTGTGATATCAAGTTTTATCACTTTTCTATATTAAAAAATTTTCTAATCATACACATATATATATATATATATATATATCTGTATCTTATCTAACTTTTATTAGATGTATATATATATAAATATTTTTCTATAACTAATTTTCTCATTAAAATATATCAAATTGTTTAGAATTTTTTTCCCATAGAAAAAATACTATAGCATTTTCTCTTTCGTTCTCGTGCACGTCAACGATGAATTCCTATTATCTTCCCTCGGTACGTAATAAAAAATGAAAATAAGTAAGTAAGTAAGTGAGTAAGTGAGTAAGTAAATAAGTAAGTAAGTAAATAAGTAAGTAAGTAAGTAAGTAAGTAAGTAAGTAAGTAAGTAAGTACTTATAGAGAAACGGAGAAAGACGAGAAAAAGTTAGGTGGCGTTTATAGCCGATCGTGGACGATGTTTTTCGAAACGGAAATCGGCGTGTATTTCCTTTAAGTGTTTTCGCGTGTAATATAAGGTTTCAAGGAGATGGGGGGTTCCTCCACCGTTAACGGCAAGTACTATCGTCGGTACCACGAAAGCTTGGTCGTCGAGGTTTAAGGATCGATATCGACGGAACCCTCAAAGCAACCAACCAACGGCTAGCTTTATCGAACTGCATAGACCTACTATAGTTGTAACTTCTCTACCTCCCTCCCGCCCCCTCCTTCTCTCTCTCTCTCTCTCTCTCTCTCTCTCTCTTGTGGCATTTGTGGAATCAATTTTGCACTCGCTGGTGCACCGTAAATGCTTACGGGACTATCATGTGCCGTGATTGGCGGAAATAACATTGATGTTGGAGCTAGCAGTTATGCACACACACACACCCACACACACACACACACACACACACACACACACACACATATATATATATATATATATATATAATGTGTGACGTAACTGACTAATGCAAGTTAACTTTGCTCGTGGAA
>NC_060971.1:2055825-2063325 GCF_910589235.1 Vespa crabro | reverse complement strand
TTTCCAACATAATTTCTCTCCCTTCACTCATTATTATACTTCATACTTCATTCGTCTAATACTATCATAATGATATGTAAATAAGTATTCGATTTGACTTTCAAATAATTTCAATATTTAAAGTATTTTATATATATAATATTACGATGTAAATACTCGATTGTGATCGATAAACATTGGAGATATTTTTTGATGAAAAGAAAAACAGAAGATATTAATATTTATTCGTATAACCAATACAATATATACAAATTGATTTATTAAATTTATATTTAAAAATAAAGTTATCGTTTATCTAATTAAATATTTCACCCTATATATATATATATAATATACAAATCCCTCTTATTTTGTTAGAGAAGAAGGGGAAGATCTCTAACGAGTATATAAGGTCAATCGAGATATTTCTACCTTAAACGAGGTTCAATTAACATCGTACGTGAAGATTTATATTCATGACGATCGAATAGACATATATATATATATAGAGTGAGAGAGAGAGAAAGAGAGAGAGAGAGAGAGAGAGAGAGAAGGAAAGAGAGTGAGAAGGAGAGAGGGCGATAGGAAGGGTAAGAGGAAGGGAAAGTAGAGTGTAGACGTACGTACTACCTAGACGCAATCCTAAATCTTATTTGCGTTGGGATTTCGTCCGTAGAAATTGAGCTCTCGACCGTTCAACGGTGCATGGGGATACACTCCGGGTAATGGGTTTAAGAGCGAAGGGTGAGTTCCTCCTCCTGAGTTCGTCCTGTCGATGCCTCCCTGGATTTCTGCGTGTCTTTGATAAATGGATTAACGATCGACGATCTTCATCTCGTTACGCTTTGAGCAACATCCATCAGTTTATTCTAACTAAGAAAGGGGAAAACTTTAAAACTTTTTAAACGTATTATTCATTAACAAGGTCTTTTATGGATTATACCATCCCCCCGTTACTCTCCGTTCATTATAATTAGGTTTGACATCGACTCTTTGATGTTATTTATCATTTTGATACACACACACACACATATATATATATATATATATATATATATATATGTCTAATCTAGTTTACAAACGTGATTATATTTTATTCTTCTAATCAATTTAATAATAATAATAATAATAATAATAATAATAATGAATAATTTATTATTATATATATATATACAAATATTGAATTATATATAGTTCTTCTAATTATTCGAATAATGTTGGATAATGTTTATTTTTAGCTCCTCTCGAATTCCAAATTCAAACTTGAAATTCTCATTGATTTGAAACCGAGATAGTAATGGGTTCCATTTCTCTTTTTCCCTCCCTCTCTCTTTCTCTCTCTCTCTCTCTCTCTCTCTCTCTCTCATTTGATCCTTTTATTTCAAGAGCGACAAGCTTTTCAATCGTATTGAAATTGTTAATTTGTACGAATCCAGAGGGAAAAATTTGACAAGCTTTAAATATAAAAATATAACCAATGTATTTACAAACGATAATATTATAAATAACAATATGGATGTTATTTACAAAATGGATGTATTTACAAACGATAAACTCTATTACATAGAAATATTCCTGCATTGTTTAAATTTAGTGAATATAATATAATGGATATAATATTTCATTCTTCGAAATATTGTATTGTTTATTAATCTTTCGTTTCTCTCTCTCTCTCTCTCTCTCTCTTTCTTTATCAATCCTTTATATTTCTACTTTCTTCTTTTCACACGTAAATCCTAATAACATTTTTCCAATGACGATCGTTGATACACATCGTGGTTATATTGTTTCGTAAAAAGGAATTGAGAAAGAAATAAAAATAAAGGAACGAAATAAAAATAAAAGGAATATAAAAAGACAACAGGGCCAAAAAAAAAAAGAAGAAAATGAAAGGAAAAAAAGAGAAAGGAGAAAGGAGAAAGGAGAACAAAAAAAAGAACAACTAACGTCGTAAGTTCTACGTTGATTGACATTGGTAAAGTAAACAACAGACAACGAACAATGACAATATCTTTATATGTAACACGTGAATTTTCAAGTGGTATACACTTACGGGGATATTCGTGTGCATGAATAACAATATCAAATAACGTTATGTGTTATTGCGTGACAAGGAGAAATGTGTGATTCCGTAGATAAAATGAGAATACCAAAGAAAAAGAGAGAGAGAGAGAGAGAGAGAGAGAGAAATAGAAATAGAAAAAAAAAGAAAGAAAAATAGAATAATAAAAAAAAGAGAATCTATACGACGTTCTATGGCAGATGAATTTTTCGACCTTTTTAGATAAACCAATATCGTCCGGTTACCGATTGAAAAACGAAACTATGTATCTACGTTACGTATCTATTTATATCTGAGTCCCATATGAAAAAAGCGAAGCTTAAAGAAAAAGAAAAAGAAGAAAGACGAGAAAGAGTAGAAGAAGAAGAAGAAGAAGAAGAAGAAGAAGAAGAAGAAGAAGAAGAAGAAGATCAACACGAAGAAGAAAAAAAAAAGAAAAAAAAAGAAAAACGAAAAGAAAGAAGTTGATCCGAGAAAAGAATACTCTAAAGCATTTCCTTTCCTTTATTCATTCTTCTCTTTCTGCTTCTAGTCCTAGAATTTTCTCTGGTTGTCGTCGTTCTATATCGATTTGCATTCGACGAATTCAAATTCGATCGAACCGAGAAACAGAGAGAGTAACAGGGACATATAAAAAGAGAAAGAGAGAGAGAGAGAGAGAGAGAGAGAGAGAGAGAGAAAGAGAGAGAAAGAGACAGAGATCTTCGTACGTACAGCATTCCTCAATTCGCCTAGACGAAGCGCAAATTTGTCTTGTCACGCTTCAAGAGACTCGTCTTCGCGATGCCCGCGTCGCGTCGTCGTCTTTACCATCCCTTCAACCAACCCCCATTTTCTGAAGGCCCCTTCCTTTCCTCCCCTCGGGCCGCCCCTCGTCCACCACCCACATCCCATCGCACCCTCTATCCCCACATAGAAGAAAAGAATGGAAAATGGAAGTGCCGTTGGTTTTTCTTCACCCGACCGTACTGAAAGTTCCTTCGGTGATTCTTATCGACATAGGGAATGCAATTTCGGGAAGGATAAAAAAAAAAAGGGGGAAAAAAAAAAGAAAGGAAGGAAGGAAGGAAGAAGAACAAAAAAAAAAGAGAAAAAAGAAAATAAAAAGAAATAGTAGAAAATAATTTTCTTTCTTTCTTTCTTTCTTTCTTTCTTCCTTCCTTCATGTCTTCTTTCATCTAACTCTATCTTTCTTCCTTTCTCTCGTTTTTCTTTTTTTCTTTTTTTCTTTTTTTATTCGTCTCTCGATTTTACCATACAATATCGGATTTAATTATATCGTAAATAATTACATCGATTGCTTATCTAAGACAATTTCTATTATTTCGCAATTAGAAAAATATTATTTATTATTTATTATATAGAAACGATATTTTATATTAAATTGTTAAAGAAGAAAAAAGAAAAAAAAAAAAAAAAAGGAGTATCATATCGAATTCAATACTAACGATGAAAATTAATAATGGATAATTAATGTCTATTTCTACATCCGACTCTTAAGAAATTTCCGCTATTCCAATAGGTCTTTGAACTTAATTATAGGAATATTATCGCGAACGATTGCATCAACCATATCTGTAATCAGTACCGATAACTTTGTGCTCACCTAATACTTGACTTTTTTTCCTACTCACTATTATTTTTTGAAGTACCGTGCGCGAAAATTATAGGAGGCACCGTTTCCACGTCCATAAATAATTTATTACTTCTTTCTTATGTATCTAATTTTTCTCCGTACTTGTACCTTTAACATAACCAAAGGCTATAATCCGTATAATATAAATATTATTATTATTATTATTATTATTATTATTATTATTAATATTGTTAGTATTGTTATTAATTGTAATTATTATTATTATTAGAAAATATCACGAAGAAGAAAATTATCTCTGTTATAGCTTTCTTATAAATTTATCTCTTATATTTTATACTTTGACAATAATCAATAAATATGCATATTCGTATAAACGAATTTTCTTTCTCCTTTCATTATCTATTCATCTTTGCCTTTTAATTCGTAATACGTACAAACGGTATATTTATGACGAATACAAATATCTATTGTATCTTTGATGAATTTTAATCGATACTTTCTCTTCTTTTTTCTTTTCTTTCTTTTGTTTTTTTTTTTTTTTTGTTTCTTTTATACTTATTCTTATTCACATTTTATATCTGGAAAGGAGTATGGTTATTTATGACACTTACTATATGAAGTTTCAATCTGCATGAGAATTTATAAGAAAAACGAAGTCGATTATATTCGATTGAGAGAACTCAATGGAGATTAATTGAATAATATAACTAAATCTTGTATAATCCATAACGTATCGATACGTGTCTTTGATGATGTGGTAAAGGAATAAAAGATATAAGAGATTACGTTATATACTCTTGATGGCTTTTGGTATAAATCGATAAATATTCAGAGCACAGATTTCATTATCGGTCTGCGGTCTGCTCTTTTCTTTTTCTTTTCTCTTTTTTCTTTTTTTTTTTTTTTTTTTGTAAGGGGAATAAAAGCGAGAGAAAGGCAGAGAGATAGAGAAGGAGGAGGAGGTGGAGGAGGTGGAAGGGTATTCAGTGATAGAGAAAACGATCGTCCAACTTAATTGAGAATAATGTCCGAGGCATCCGGGAGGTCTTCGAAGGGAGATTCTCAACTCTCAATATCCAATTTCATTCTTATGAAGTAGATTCGTCCCGTGGGATGAAGAAAACCGGGATAGGTAATTATTCGTCGTACCTTCGAACGACGCGTTTGGGATATTTTTATGAAAGTAATAAATCGTTCGAAAGTGTTCCGATCTGGAAGGACATGAACGAAAAATGAAAAAAAAAATGAAAGAAAAAAAAGGAAGAACAGAAAAGAATAGGAAAAAGTAATTGTGAGATTGAGAATTAATCGATTTGTGAGAATTTTAAGGAAAAAAAAAAAAAAAAAAAAAAAAAGAAAAAAAAGAAGAAAAAAAAGAAGGACAAAGAAAAAAGAAAGAGAAAGAAAATATATAAAAAATTTTGTTCACTTGTTGATTTATTTAATATAATAATAATAATAATAATAATAATAATAATAATAATAATAATAATAGTGATAATAATAATACATAAAGAATAAAAAAAAATTAATTTTAAATCTACATTTATTAAACCATCGTAAATTTTAATTATTGTCAAATGCAAATTTATGAATATTCTTGGTATTATTAAAATGATATTCTTATGATTTTTGTTTTCTTTTTTTATATCATAGCTATATTATTTGAGTATAATATATTATTTTGTCATTTTAAAGACTATGAGAGAAAGAGAAAGAGAAAGAGAAAGAGAAAGAGAAAGAGAAAGAGAGAAAGAGAGAGAGAGAGAGAGAAAAGTTAATACATCTAGAGAAGATTCTCTTGTCTTTTACGAGACAACGTATCCTTGGTTTTGTAACAAACGTAATGCATTAGAATCCAAGCTCGAGGGGACAAACAATCGGATGCTTCAGAGAAAAGATGAGAAAGCTTGGAGAAAAGAGATAGAAAAGGAAGACGGACGGTATAGACTTCTTAACTCTGTCTCTCTCTTTCTCTCCCTCCCTCTCTCTCTCTCTCTATTTCTGTTTCTCTCTGTTTCTCTCTTGTCATTCTATGTTCAGAAAGTCGAGCGTTGAATATGCACATGGAGAATGAGTAGATTTCATCGTGGCTTTTCTCATCCTTCTTTTCTATCCTCCTTATTTTTTTTCTTTTTATTTTTGCCATTCGTTCCTTGCCTTTTACCGATTATACAATCTTTTCTTCTAAGAAGAAGGATAAAAATAAACAAGTAAAATAAGAAAATATATTTGATACTTTCTATCATCCAATCGTTATTCCCACGAGAGATTTTCGAGCAAACTATAGATCAAGCAAACTATAGATAAAGGGGGAAAAAAAAAGAAAAAAAAAATCTTTCTTTTTGGTAATACGGACCCTTTTCTTCTCTCTTTCTCTCTCTCTCTCTCTCTCTCTCTCTCTCTCTCTTTCTACGAATTTTCAAATGAAAATTTATAATCTCTCAGTAATAATAATAAAAAGTAAATTTTAATAATGATTTATATAAGACATTAAATATCAACAAATTTCTAATCATTGTTATATGATTTTTATTAAACGTATATTAAATATTAATTAAAATTTCTCATTATAAATTTTTTAACGATAAATATTAACTTATAGCGATAGCTATGATAAAATATCGACGTTTTAAGGGATGGAAAAATTCCAAGATAGAACAAGCAAAGGCATCACGTACTTAAAAAGGTAAAGGATCTCTTTCGCCTATCGAGACAATCTATTCCCTGTCGTTAACATCGTAAAGGGAGAGAAAGAGGGAGAGAAAAAAAGTGCACGTGGTCAGAAACGATTCACACACATATATATATATATATATATATATATATATATATATATAGGTCTGACGTATCTGATATATACAGAAAGAGTGAGGAAGAGAGCGAGAGAGGAAGAGAGATAGATCCAACAGCTCTGCCTATTTCTCATTTCCCGTTGTCATTGAGATATCAAGGATATTTTCATTCTAACCTCCTTTTCTCATTCTTTTCTCCCTTATATTTCTTTCTTCTTTTTCTCTCCTTTATATTTCTTCTTTGTAAAAGGGGAGGAAAAAGAGAAAAAGAAAAAGAAGAAGAAGAAGAAGAAAAAAAAAAAAAGAAAATTTTTCTTCGATTAATCAACTCATTCTTCTATTCGATGTATTTTTCGTCACGAGAATCTACGAATTATTATTTATGTCTATTTCTATTTTTTTTTCTTCTCTCTCTCTCTCTCTCTCTCACGTTTCTTTTTTTTTTTTTTTTTTTTTTTATCTAATCGTCGCTTGACACACGAGAAGGATTATAATTCAGTAATTAAAAATCTGTACGTACATTTAAAGACGATGATTAATTTAATCGATCTGTTCGATTTATAGTTAAATCAGACGATTTATTGAATAATTACAATTTGTGCCAATCAATTCCGACTCATTATTAATTTACAATAGAATAATAAATTTTGTCTTGATCAAATTATTGTTTTTATCTGTCATATCGCCGATCTATAAAAATACATAATTTTCCAAAATTACACGGAATGAGAAAGGTGAGAGAAATGAATTCACTTACAATCGAAACTAACTCCTATAGTCATCGATTTTTTTCATCGATATTTAACGATATCGTCGAAGTGAAATTTCTATGTAAAAAGAACAAAAAAAGAAAAAAGCAAAAAAAATGAAAAACAAAGGAAAAGAAAAATACAAAAAAGTACACAAAAATAAAAAGATCGAATCACTGGAATCTCCCTATCGTCTCTCTCCGTTAATTATATTTTTTGGATTGTTTCGAACTCGTTAAAAAAAAAAAAAAAAAAAAAAAAAAAGAAGAAGAAAAAAGAAAGGAAAAAAAGAAAACAAAAAAGAAAAAGGAAAACGAA